>NC_091824.1:43149700-43422200 GCF_038994185.2 Dermacentor albipictus
TAGAGGACAGGGGGAAATAATGTGACGATGGCGCTGTAGCATTGGAGATGGTTAGGGAAGATGGCGAAAGAGTGTGGCGACAGCGCAGCAGCAATTTAGGGGGCTAGGGAGAGCGAGGAGAAAAGTGTGGCGATGGGACGCTTGTGCACGTGGCCTCCGCTTCTGTGGTTATATCGTCACGCGCTTCGGAGGTGCCGGCGCGGCTGCTGGCTTTCGGGGCGACTGCTGGCTTTCGGGTGCCGGCGCGGATGCAAAAGCTATTGAGCTATTGCAAATTGAGCTCCTCTTGAGTATCACATTCCAAGCACAAAAGCTAAGACACGCACGCAGAATAACAGCATGTAAACAAGTATATGTGCCTTATGGCTAATACCAGAAGCGTGTGATAGTGCACAGATGGGATTCATCATGGATGACATGCTACAGCCTCTAAGTGCCGTGAATCGATCACTCAATGAAGGACTTATTTTTCGAGTGCCATGTAAATCACTGTGGAGTTTCAAACTGGTTGATTTCTTCCTTTGAGAGGGACTTGCTCGGTGCCCCATTTACACGGTCATCAGTGGCGGCGGATGACAAGGATGAGGGAGAATAGAAATGAAGCAAAATATTTTACTACGTGGTATACTCTCCTAGGCCGTATTATTGTAACGAAACTGCTGCCACGTTATTGCTTTTCGCATTCCGTCAGTGATACTATGAACGTTCCACGGATGTTATGACCGAGAACAGTTGGCAATGAACGGTGTAAGCCAAGATATGAATATCTATATGAACATGAACGTGATATCTATAGATATGAACGTGATATCTACTAGGGGGCTGATTGAAAATAACCTCGAAAGAACAGACCGGTGGGCAAGTTGGTTCTGCATAATTTTAAATACAGAGCAAACATGCACGCAGGACGACAGAGAAGACGAAAACACAGCGCTGTGTCGTCTCGTCTGACACCCTGCCTGCCCAATGGCGTTGTACCTGAAGCTTCACAAAGCTTTTTGTTCGTGAGTGCTCTTTGCTATGAGCTGGCCACATTCGTTCATAATGTGTTCAGCACCAGGGTTGGCTCGAACTTGCTATTATGAACTAGTTGGGCGTAAGAGCAAATGTTATCAAATCCTGATGTTGGGTATAACCTTCACGAAGGCCGCAGGTCAGTGGCGAAGAGTACTTAGGAACTAAAAAACCTGGTCACGTCAACCCGTGGGCCCGTATTGACAAAACTTTTCGTTAGTGCGCATTCCTTGCAATTTGTATGTCGCCTTTGACAATAATGTGTCCAGCTGGAAATTAATTATCTGGAACGTTCTCTTACAAACAGTTATAGCGAAAAGCTTTCCTAAAACACAGGCCCTCCAGCCAAATTAACCGACTTTTCTTTAATAAGTGCTTTTTGCGACTTGCCAGGCGCCTTCGCTAATTCTACGTCCATCAAGATTGACTTCACTTTTCGCTCGCGAACAACCTCAGCGAATGCGAAAATTGTGAACACGGCCCCCTCGTTTCTAGTGGACGATACTTTTCAAGCTGTCATGTTAGCGGCCGGTTTATGCTACGAAAAACTTTATGCCTGCATTGTGACACAGACGATACATTTGTGACTTATCAATGCGAATCAAGCGCCATGCATATAGTTGCACGCCGTTCGTCTCTGACTGTCCCTTTTTTTTGCGTCCAATGTAGGTGGTCCATCGAGTTCCATTCTGCGGCAAGTATCGCTGCCGGTGTGGGACAACACAGAGTGCAAGACCAAGTTCACGCAGGCCATCCCCAAGATATTCCTGTGTGCCGGCACACGGGAAGGTGGTCAGGACGCCTGCCAGGTGAGAACGGGGCTTTGCTGCAATGCCTCAAAGCACTGAGCATGCATCGCGTTGTAGCAGTGCTTAATTTAAGAGTGAGCTCTCCTACTACAGGTCGGGTTTCAATAAACGAGTAACGGGAATGGTTTCTTTCGGCATCCGCTAATCGAACTAACTTTGATGGGGTTTTTTGCAGTTGGAATGAACAGGCGGCCTTGTTTATTAGTCTTAAACTGCCTAGCAGCAACTCCGCGTTTTTTTTTTCTTGTTTTATTTTTATTTTTTGTTGTGGTTGAATGATTATCGCCCTATTAGTGTGATTTCTTACTCCCAAATGAAGTGAAATGTTCTTTTTCTGCTTTACCGTAGAGTTTTCGATAAGTTTAACCCGCTCTATTACAGTACTTTTGCATTAGTTTACGCTACTTCTTGAATTGTCACAAATACAAAAGCCATGACAAGATTAAACTTCTAATGCACTTGAAAAAACCTTGGAGCCAAGGCTGCCCTCCAACTCATTTCCGCTTTTTTATATATGTGACGGTTCATGGTCATTCAGCAGTATGACTGTGAATGAGGAAGAAGTGCGCGCAACTCGGAAATAAAACCCAGTGCTCAGGTCGACATCATGGCCTCTGCGTCACGTTAAGCCTACAAGTTCAACCTCAGCAACATGATGAGCACATCCAAAGAGGTGGTCGATATCACGAAATACAAAAGAGAAAAAGATGACGTCCCTGTGAATAAATGGCTACTCTACTTTGACTCCAAGGCGACAACCACAGGATGGCTGGAGCGAGTCAAGTCAAACAACTCAGCGATCACCTGGAAGGTGAGGCCTTCCGCTGCCATATGACCGGGATTTCCGGCATCTGCGAATCATGGGATAGCATCACAGAAGGCATGCTCGAAAGATTCACTGCGCCCGTCGGGCATCCATTCCGCATGTTGACACATCGTCGCCTGAAGAGATCTCAACCCATCAAGCAACATTTCAAAGACAAATTACAAATGGGCCGCCTCGCTGACTTGAAGGATGCCCACATCATTTCAGGCTTTACTTACGGTATGCCTTCGGAGATGTAGAAGCATCTTGCTGCGAAGACATTCTGAACGCCAGCGTCGACCTGAGCACTGGGTTTTATTTCCGAGTTGCGCGCACTTCTTTCTCATTCACAGTCATACTGCTGAATGACCATGAACCGTCACATATATAAAAAAGCGGAAATGAGTTGGAGGGCAGCCTTGGCTCCAAGGTTTTTCCGCTGCACTAGAAGCAGATTCTTCTTTGCAACGCCTATACATTCGTCGTTCTGCAAGGTGGGTAATGATAAGTATGATCGTGCTGAGAAGCGTCAAGACTCGGCAGGACCACGCCACGCATGCCTCCCGGTGACTGCCGACACGGCGCCTTTGCTGGACTGAGAAGACAGCTTTACTGGCACGACAAATGCCTTCACCGTGAAAGCGTTCCCGCCATTGCCGCCGACCAGGAAAAGGGGGAGAGTGACCCAAAGCTGTGCTGATCGGTTTCATGATCTTGTGAACATGAATACTGGTAGCGCGGCACTAGATACAGGAGCTACCATTTCCTACAATGAGACTGTGTTCAAAGCTCTAAAACTGCAATTACTCGAAGATCCATGCATCACCGCTCAAGAAGTCAGGTCATCAACAAAAACTTTGGGTTGCGTGCAAATAGAAGTCAAAATAGGAAAATTACAAAAAAAAAACATTCCAAGCAAAAGTGCTGGGAGGCATGAAAACTCAACTATACTGGGCCTGGACAATGCCTGCTTTTTTTACTTTTTCAACCGCTCATTGAAACTCAACAACATGACTTTCTACCAAGGCAACAATATTATTCAATCCGCTCCGACTTAGCGAAAGCACGTCTTCAGCGTTGACGTTTCTTTATTGCAAGGTGTTCACGCAACCCATCTCGAGGAGTCTGAACAAGCAGCATTGACGGACGTCCTCCAATATTACGAAGACATTTTCTCGAACTCGGAATTGGACTTCGGGTGCATCGCAAGTGAGCAACACTGTATTGCAGGGACCAAAAACGTTGCCATTCACCAACCACCATGCCGATGCCCCCAGGCCGACAAAGCGGAGATTGCATGACAAGTTGCCTGTCTTCATGAAAAAAAGTGTAGTACGACCACCTCTCTCAGTTTACGCTGCACTTGTTATTGTAGTGGCAAATAAAACCGAAAGCCGTACCCGTTTTGTGCATCCACTACCGGAAACTAAACACCGTTACATTGCCAGACTATCAGCCTACCCCTCGTATTGATGACGTTCTAGATAACTTGGGTGCCTCCCGTTACCTTCCAATTCACATATTACATCACGTTATAGGCACGTTCAAATGCATGAAGAGAATATTTCGAAAACGGCTTTTCTAACACCTGATGGCCATTATGAATGGTTAGTTATGCCTATTGGTCCAAAGAATGCCTCCGCCACACTTAAAAGGGTTTTAAAATCAGTTATCACAAAGCATGATTTAAAGAATACTAACTACTGCAATGACATTGTAGTGTTTTCTAACACATTTTCGAAGCATGTAAGCCACTTGCAAGCTTTATTTGAAGCCCTGAAGATTGAGAATATTTAGCTGAAGCTCAAGAAGAATCCTTTTGTTGAGAATTATATTGGCTATCTTAGGCACAAAGTTTCTCAAGGCACAGTGACACCCAAAAGGAGCAAAGTTGAAGCAGTGTTGCTGTTTCTAAAACCGACATGTCAGAAAGACCTGCACCGATTTCTAGGAACCATCAATGTCTACTGGCAGTACACTCCCCATGTTAGCAATATCGTTCATCCTCTTACGAGAATGGTCCGCAAGGACATCCAATGGGAATGGGACGTCTAACGTGAAAGGGCTTTCATTGAAATTAGGAACGGATAGCCGAAAAGCCAATACTAAGAATAATCAGCTCCGACAAGCCATGTGTTGTTTACTGCGGTCCAAAGGGGACCGCAGAAACGCAACGTTTCTGTGCTCCCCTTTGCGAAAAATCCTGTCAACGCAACTAGTCTAACAGCTTACTATTCTAAAGCTTGAAATGTAGGCATGGAAACTGTCCTGCAACATACAGATGACGAAGGAAACGAACACCCTGTGGCTTATTATTCTCGAGTATTGCTGAAGCGCGAACAGAATTACGCAGTAACAGAGCTCGAATGCTTGGTCATAATTCACGCTGTCGAAAAAGGACATTGCTACCTGCATGGAAAGCCTTTTACTCTCATAACTGACCATGCTGCCTTCCAGTCGCTTAAGGACAAAACATCTGCACACGTGCCTGTTCAGGTGGTCCTTAAAGCTCTCTATGTACGACATCAACATCAGACACCAGAAATGTATAGATGAAATTGAAGCAGACGCGTTCTCTCGGAGTCCTCCCATCCAACTTCTTTTCATACCAGAGCTGCAAGACCACAGAGATGACCGTCCGCATTGCAAGCCCACGATCCAAAATGGACTCACCATTGACATCAGAAACGGAATTCAGAAAGTATATATCCCTCACGCCCTCCGACTGGGACGTCTAGAGAAAGCCCTCCGCCAATTTGGACATGCTGCAGTGAAGAAACCCTTGTGAATGCTTTCACCGCAGTATTACTGTCGAGAAATTATCAGTGATGTTTCTACATACGCCCATTATTGCGTACATGCCAGAGATGCAAGAAACCAAAAAGCAAGTGATTTGGGTCACTGGAGTTTCTGCCACCTGCAGAACAACTATTCGACCTACTCGGTATGGACACTATCGGAGGCTTTACAGGATACGGCTCATCAAAGAAGTTCGTTCACTTGGCGATAGATCACTCCACGCGTTATGTGTGGGCGTTTGCTCATAAAAGTGCGACATGTGTTGCCTACATATCTTGCCTGCAAAACATCATCACTGCTGGAAAGCCGAAAATATTTCTCTCTAACCGTCGAACAGGATTCACTGCAGGCATTTTCAAGCAGTTCTTGAAACACAACAATATTCATCAGCTCTTCACATCGTCTCAGCTCCCACAATGCCACAGCATGAATGAATTAACAACACAGCCTATTGTGAGTCGACTCAATTTCAAAATCAATGAAGAGCCTCGCGAACCATGGATTGAACATCTTTCGGAAGCCGTTCATGACTACAACAACTCCACATTACCCGCCAAGATATCCAGCTTCTTTTCTTGTGTATGGAATGCTTTTTTATCTACCACTGCTAAACAGCGAGCCCGAAAATCTGGAAGAGGCACGAAAGGCTGCAGTTCGTAATTGCCTTGCAAACTACGAAAAGAACAAGGTCATATACGACAAAAAGTTTCTACCAAGTGAACTTCAAGTTGGTGACACTGTGCTCTACGAGAGACCATGGCCTCTAAACGAAGGAAAACTATGTGCAGTGATGGAAGGACCTTACCATGAAAAATGATGTGACAGCACATGCATTTGGCTGTCTTTGCGAATTTCCCTATTAGCAGTTCTATTTGCGCCTGTCCCAAAGATTTTGTTGATGAGGTGACTTGTTGACGGCTGATGCATGTATTTTGAGTAATTGCCATTTAAAGCTTTGAACACACTCTCGTTGATACAGGTAATGGTAGCTCCTATATGTAGAGTCGCACTCAAAGTTTTCAACGTTCATAAGGGCATCAAGTCGTATCAAAATAGCTTTGAGTCACTCTGTTCGTTTCTTCGGTCGACAGCAAAGGCGAAAACGCTTTCACGGCGAGGGCATTCTTTGTGCCAGTGAAGCTGTCGTCTCAGTCCAGCTAAGGCGCAGCGTTATCACTCACCGGGAGGCATGCGTGGCAGTCCTGCTGAGTCTTGTCACTTCGTATCAGGGTTACACTGTACCATTGCCCGCCTTGCTGAATGGCGAGTGTTGGCGCTCGCAAAGACGAATATACTTCTAGTGTAATGGAAATCCACTTCGCTGGCGTTGAGAATGTCTTCGCAGCAAGGCATCTTCGGTGGCAAAACCTCACTTAAGCTTGAAACGATATGGGCGTCCTTCAAGTCATCGAGGCGGCCCATTTGTGCACTTATTCTGTAATATTGCTTGATTGGTTGGCCTTTCTTCAGGCGACACTGTATGAGTCAGCAGAACGGATCCCAGACGGGTGCAGTGAATCATTCGAACATGCTTTCTTTGATGTTATCCCATGATTTCCAGCTGTCGAAAATCGCAGTCAAATGCCAGCGGAAGGCTTCACTTCCCAGGTGATCGCTGAAGTGGTTTAACTTGTCTCGCTGCAGCCATCTTGCTTGTCACTTTGGAGTCAAATAAGCGTAGCTATTTGTCCAATTTGTCCACAGGGCCGTCATCTTCTGCGCCTGTGTGCTTCGGGATGCTGATCAACGTTTCGGATGTACTCGTGATGTTGCCGAGGTCGATCCTGTCGACTTTGTGTGACGCCAAGGCCACAATGTCAAACCGAATGCTGGGTTTTACTTCTTAGTCGCGCGCACTACTACTTTCTCATTCACTCTCATCCTGCTGAATGACCACGAATCGTCACAGTTTCCCCCTCCCCCAAACAAATGGTCAGTTGGATGGCACAGTAATATCGGCGAAACTTGCTGACATGCATAATGTCGGTAGTTCTACGTAGCGGTATCACGTATCGGTCAATATACTGATTCATTGAGGGCCCTTTGCGGATTACTTAGTGAAGTTCACGGTCACTCAGCAGGACGACCATTAATGAGGAGGAAGAGTGCAAGTGACTAAGAAATGAAACCCATTGTTCGGGTTGACATCATGGCCTTTGTTCCACGTATATATTGTACACATCGTGTTCGTTGCAATACGTTTGCCCGGAGCGGAAGTATGCGACAATAAATATTTGATATTTCGCTTGCTCGCAAAACAAAGAACGATGCCGACTAACACAGTAGAATGATAGCCAGGGTTCGGCACAATAAAGATGTGCACGTGATAAAGGAGAACTGTTTATGCTTAAGGCCGCACAGTGCATTTTATAGAAAATGCGTGTTATCGTTATGCAATAAACGTTGAGATTAGTGTTCTGTTTTCAGTCTTTTTTGCAGCTGCATACGTAGTGTACGTCGGAGGGCAACGTAATGGGGGAGGGGGAGGGGAAGGGTGGAGGCTCATGGTCGCGTGCGCCACCGCTACTATATATCATGTTACCTCCACCGCCTCTTTGGAGCAATTTCTTTTTTGGCCATCAGTCGAAAAAATACCAAGAATGGCGACATCATAAGTGAAGCATCAAGTACACATTTCTAAATTATCAATTAAGAATGATATCACAACTCAAGATCACAAACTGCAATAATTATACAGTATACTGCAGCTATCTGGAAGATATAATTTTTGGCAAAATTGACATCTTATCTAGTGCTGCAAAATGTGATTTCAGTTTGAGAGTACAGCCTCTGCTAAACTGACTTATATCCTTGTCAAGCGGGCAAGTTAAGTGCACTTACGGGGAGTGCACTTCGGGACCTTGAGTGACATCTTAAGCTACCCGGTGCTAAACGGGAAAACAGAGTGCACTCGCACTAAAAAAATGGCGACAGACTAAAACCATGTTTCTTTAAGATGTAGATTAAAATAAAATAAAACACCTAAAAATCGATTGCTTTAGTTGCACTATAAATAAAAAGACAATTGTAATCTATATTTACTCAACAAAAAATGAAAGTATTTTTATCATAAGAGTGTTCCAAGTCAACGCCAGCCAAGACGAATACCTAGCCAATCCAGAACAAGATGGTGGCGTGTGACGAGGCGATGTTTTATCCTGCTAGAACAGAATATCAGCGAGTTATGCTCTGATTATTTTGCTAAAAGCTGTTCAACAGCTAGAATTAACTTCTGTGTCCTTTTTCTATGGATTACACTTTGTACCGTTGAAACCGCTGGCGGCGAGGCTACATACTCGACCAGCCAAGTGCCTTCCGTGAACGCACTACGACCGGAGTGCACTCTTCTGCGAGTACACACCGCTTGCGACGTTAAGGTTTGGGAAAGTGTACTTAAAACCGAGTGCACTCTCCGTAAGAGCACTTAGCTTGCCCGCTTGACAGGAGTATTAAACTTTGTAGCGATATCACATATTTTCATTTTTTTTTCTTTTTAGTTGCTCCACAATCTCACAGACGGAGTTTATTGCGATATCTGCTTTGATGAAGGGTTTCGTAGCTGCAAACTCTGCGCTCCATTTACTTATTCAGAAGTTTTCGTGGATTTTTGAGATGCTTAGAGCACTCGAATCGAAGTTTTGCTTCAAGCAGTCGGTGCAGTTCAGTTTTCCCCCTTAAATGCGTCGAATATTACATAACTTGCTGAAGTGATTGTCTCAGGATATAGTTTCTGAATTTCACGTGTATTTTGTTTTGAAATGAGATCAATAGGTGTATTTCTGTTTTAAAAGTTTGAATTGTTGGCTACAAGTATAGACTATATATAGTGTCGAAAGGTACTTCATGATTCTAAATTGTTAAACGAATGAAGGGTTCGGATGGGTCCACTGAAGCCTGTCAGCTGTTTAGCAGTTCGCTTCCAAACGTTCAGCATACGGTCGAAGGTTAAAAAGCACGCAAAAAAGTAATATGTGTCACGAAGTTTTGGGGTATGAAATCACACTTGAATAATCCACAAAGCGAAGACAACTAGAAAGTGAGAAAATTATTAACAATACAAAAATAAACAATTAAGACAAATAAGATTAAACAGGAGTTTGCCGTCAGCTAAAACGTCATTTAAAGTCACGTGCCAGCTACTCTCGCACGTAGTACCTTAAACTTTGCAGTGTCAAACCCGTAGTTTCATTTTGGCTAGTCTAGCTTTGTCGCTGCAACGCCACATTGGTACATAGCTTATTCGTTTAATTCGTGCTAAAGACAGCTTTGCGTTGAGTGACAAGGAAGACTTACATGAGGAAAAGTTGGTAATTATTGTATTTCTTGGTGCGGAGGACGGGGTGTCGTGTAAATTGGTAGAGGTACGTTTCCTCAATGCTGTATCAGCACCGTACAATGTTCTTATCATTTGTCGTGATCCTTTTTATTTGCACTCGCCACACTTTCGTCGCAGCGGCTATAATAGTTTGCCACGAAAACAAGAAGACGACGCAAAATTAGAACTATACGATTCCAACTTCACTTGCCCTTCAGACCGCCGAAATGACTGCCATTACAGGCATCCTCCGATGAAGCGGTGACGTTGTGCAAGTCATCGCGAGATCAGTGCACCACTGATTAGCTCAGTTTTCCCCATTACTACACACCACGCGCGCTGCAACACCTTGCAGTCATGATACTTATGAGTGAAAAGACATAAGTAAAAAAAAAACTTCTGGAACAAAAGGTTACTTCAAATATGCAACTGAGCTATTTAAGAAATATATTTCTAGCATACTACAGCTTTTAGGCGTCTGAAACAATTGTATGCATTGTTATTCCGTTAATGCAAATGAAACAAACACGACATTGGTAAAAAAAATATGAGGTAGCAATTTAAAATGTTACCCCTAGTTTGGATCTAAACATAAGGCATCTGTTAGTTATTGCAAACATATACAGTTTTGATAAAGTATACGTTAAGGAATACTATTTCCTTTTTTTTAATCTGAATCACTGGAAAACTTTCAGATGGAGGATTTGTTGGCTTCAGAAGCCATATACAAGCTGTTGCTCGTGGAGCGGTTCACGCAAACTGTGTATTTTGTAACATGTTCCTAGTGCAACATTGGCTAATGATCTAAACTGCAGATATAAATAAGTATACTGGGTAAAATTTACATGTAGCACGCGTTTTATTGACTACTGCTCTTCTTTTTTTGTGTGTGTGTTTTTGATATATGAATTGGTCGTCGTTGCCAAGTTTACCCAGTAAGTTCTCAGTTCTTTCAAATGCAAAAAAAAGAAATTGTTTCCAGCTTGCAGATAAGAAATGCCGAACTGAAATAAATACATGATGCCCACAAATCACTACTCAAAATTTCAACCACCTCTAACCGCGGGAGGAACGTTTATTTTCTATAATGAGAAATTTCTACAGTGAAGCCCGTGAGCAAGACTTCCCTGATAGGATAGCGCGGTTGTAATCTCTGAGGCCTTGACATGATCTGCTAATGTGACCTCATGAGAGAGAATGGTGCTACGATAATCAGCAACGCACATGTCAAGGGGTCGCTTTTCCTCTGTCGTATTTCTCAACGGGCCGCCCAATGATAATTTCCGACATATCGATTTTCACTCAATTTGACCATAATCAGCTGGAGCTGTGCAAGTTTGAGGAAACTATCAGGGTGCACGGGTAGCTCATACAATTTCCTGGTGGCGTTCTGCGGCAGGCTGCTGTCTGATCGCTGTGAGGTAACCATTGTGCGTTGCCGCGTGTGCGTGTGCACATGGAATGAGCAAAATAGAATGTCGCGGTGTTGATTGTACAAACTGTGGGCATTGTTACGCAACGTTTTCTCTCGTGACAAGCCGCCCTGCGAGTTGTAAAGAGATGTGCACGTAGAAATAGCACATGTTCTAATGGAAAGCCTTTTTTTTTTCAGGGAGACTCCGGAGGGCCTCTGATGGTTGAAGGCGAAAGCACTCAGTGGACGTTGATAGGTGTTGTGTCTTGGGGCATAAAGTGTGCCGAAAAGGGCCTGCCGGGTGTCTACACGCGGATAACAGAGTTTCTCGGCTGGATCTACGAGAATGCTGTGTGACACACGCCCGAGGAAAAGGAGTCGAGGAAGAATTCAACACTCACAAGCAATCAACTCATGTTCAGTCATCTTCATACTTCTCACCTGCGAAGGAGCAATCCTAGGAAGATGTTTTAAGAGTGGAAAACGACGGGGTCATTCATCACACAGCTCATGAACTGGATATACTCTGTAACGCCTCATCCGTCTTGAAAAACCGTTTTCAGTGAATAAAAAGATTAAACTAAATGAGGCTACTCATTTGCTGCTCGCCTTCATTTTGAAGAACACTTCAAGTATGTGTTCTTTATTCATAAAGGGTGCCTTAGGAGTATCTGAAACAAGATATAATCGGCGGCATAGCTGTACCTTGTTGGTGCGAGTAGCGCTGAGTAGCGGTTTTTGTCGACAGCACAACGTTCTTCAACTCGACGTTACGCTGCGGCTATTCGCGACTCCAAGTAAGCGTTCGCTGCCAAGCGGCCGGGCGGAGAAGCAGCCGATCTAGTTTCAGGCTTGAAGCGAAAGGCGGTGTCCCATCACGGCATGTGCTGGATACATCGTAGTTGTCAAATCGCCGTGATGCCACCGCGCACAAGCCCGAAAAAGAAATAAGATGGCTGTCGAAAGACTTTTTGTTGTGTACTATTCTGCGTGTCATCATGGTGGAAAAGCAGCATTGTACGATTTCATCGTTTCTAGAAAGAAGCAGAAGACGGTCGTAGGAGAGCAATTTGGATAAGGAACTTCCGCATCGGGAAAAGCTACCTAACTAATACTTTACCACTTTGTTCGAAACCCTTCACTCGGGGCGAATTCTTCCTCTCAGGCGAGTAGATCCTTGCTTTTTTATTTACTTTAAATATCTTGCTGACGTTTCAAATAGCGGTGCGTACTTTTTATAGGCAGGCGCTTTGATAAAATATATAGATATACGCTTAAGCTTCATTGCTTTTGTTCGTTTATAGTTTTCTGCCCCACCATTAGTGTTGGTAATGCTTTAGGCAGCCGGTATATTCTCGCTAGTGTACTTTTGCTCGCATGCATTGTAGCAGGAATAATAGTCACCTCTGAATTAAGGTCTGAACTTCATCATTACAGATGTTATGCCGCGAGGCGACGTATCGTTTCGATAGCATGGTTTAGTTAAGCGGTGCAGGCTGAAGGCGATGTTTTCTCATTCAACGCGGTGAGCTGTAAATTTATTTTCTCGCCAGAAATTTGGAAGTAACTGTAAACAACGCTCATTCCAGCATTGCAGCATTTGACCGGCGCACAGCTCGGGTAGTTTGCTTTCCGACATGCATTTGCGCTAATACAGCTGACTTTGCCAAAACAAAACCCTCGCTAAATTTTGGAAATCTGTTGGAATAAACTCAACTTGGTCCGACTGGTTGTTGTTCACTTCTCACGTTTCACCGGGTTTGAGAATTCCTACGGGCGGCAGGTGTTTGCTGTTTTTCCCAAGCCAGGGCCCTACCTCGAATGCTGTGTACTAGCTGCGAACGCCTGTTACAAGACGCAGACGACCTTATAACACGTATCAGCTAACTCTAAAAAGAAGGTGTACCTCGAATCAAAAAGGAAACTCTAATTTGTTTTGATACCAAGACACACCGACCAGGTAACGTTACAGTCTTGAGCCTCGTTCTATCGGTGCAGAATATCCGTATTTAGCTCCGGAAAGCAGGACAGAAGTTACTATCTAAATATTTTGAGATGCTCTGTGTGACACACTGATACACGAGTCGCAGTTAGGAATCGCCTACGAAGGTCGAAGGCAGTCAGTGTCGTATACCTGTAATTGTGGAGCAATGCCACGAACAAATGCTTGCGCCTTTCGGAGAGGCTCGCTACGCAACTGAGCTTAATTTTTTCTAACCCTTCGCTAGCTCTAAAGGCTCTTTGGCTTTTAAAAAAAATCTGATGCGGCTCACTGGACCGCAACGCAGATGCAGACCGCAAATACTTCCGCGATTTGGTCAGTAAAATCCTTGAGACCAATCGACAGAAGTAGATCGGCAGCAAAGACCATTTTGGCTTCCCTGAAACACCTCAATTCGATACCACAAAAGTGAAACGTAAGCTCAGCAGCAAGCGAAGTAGCCGCCGTGAACCTGTATGTCGTGAGCATCTTTGTTCAATTGGACAGCGTTGCCAGCCCAAAGAAAGGATTCTAGAGTTTCCAACATGACGGTGCCATCAAGCCTATTTCCCGCAATTACAATAGGCAGTCAAACATATCTCAAATCAAAGTTGACCTTTCGTTTCAATCACTTAGTCGTCGTGACGTGACATACGTTCATCAAATGAGGTCATCATCTTTGCTGCTCGAACATAGAAGTTGCATATTACGATGAGTGAATAATGAGTTAGGTTGCAATCGTGTCTACAGAAACACGCGTGTATTTATTCTGACGGTTTTGCCACGAGCTATCCGTTTGTAGAATTCCCTCCATGAGAGCACTGTCATGCAAACGGATAAACTTAGGCAACTCCTGAACATGTTGTTCTTGCCCTAAATAAGTGTCATACTGTCTTCCACGTTCTGTATATCTATGTAACGTCACGTAGATTATTTTCCCTCTTTCATGTTTTACAGTACACTTTTTTATTACGTGCGCCAGCAATGTCGTGATAAAATTAATCAGATGCTTATACGCTAGCTACCCCGGCATGAAATTTCCGTTTATCTGAGTATTGTCATTATTGTTATTTCTATTCCTTTACATGCTTTAAAATACTTCCTTTTTTTACACGATGTTTGATTATGTGCGCCCGCAGTGTGCGGGATAAAACTTAGATGCTGTTTGTTTGCTACCGCATCTCTGCATTTTCAGTCCTGTTCTGGAGCGATTATTTCTACTCATCTTTCCCTATTCACGTGTATAACGTTCTTGCCGTGAAGCTCCCCCCGCCCCCTACTCTATGGTCCTCATGGGGCCTGTAACGCATATTGAAATAAAATAAATATCATAGCACATTTGCGAACAGGATTACAAAATTTGCTAAAGTGTTTAGAAGCGTATTCGCAAAGCTATTGAGAAAATGAAAGCACATAAGCTTGGGAATAACAGCGTTTGATGTTCAACCAAGACCACCGTGACGTCACTATTCATGGGTGGGTTTTTGACAAAAACCTCTAGGCGACTTGTTCTTTCACTTCCATATTCCCCTGGCTTAGCCTCATCAGGCATCTTTCTCGTAACTGCAAACCACACAAAATGCACTCGACGACGAAAAAGACAGAACACACAAATGCGCACTCCCAACTGAAACTTTAATGAAAGTGGACACATCCCAAATAAAATTTAAGTTAGTTGTGCCGCTGTCCATTGTTCACTTTTGTTCTTGTTCGCCGAAGTTCTCTATCTTATTATACTTATTTTTGTTCCCGACGTTAAAGTTGATTCTCAAAGAACGCCTTTTGGAATGCGTTGAAGCCGTGAACACAAATTCGGAAGCCGAGCTGCGCACTAACATAGAAGATGCGTTGTCAGAAGCGCTCATTTCAATGCGCAAGCAGTAAATTCAGTGTATGTACTCTGAAGGTGACTACTTCGAAAGGCGAAATAATTATCTATCTCGGAATATAGTACAAGCAAGTTATTTTTACGGAGTTCGTGACCTACCAGGACTGATCTTGTATATTAGCGTTTCTCAATTTTTCGCGTAGAACAGTACGCACAAAGCCATGGATCACCAAGTCTTTTTAAAAAATGCAGTCAGCTTCCAAAACAAGACGCAGCTCTTCTTAACCAAGCTTCTTTTTTCTAACTTGAACAAAGTTCTAAAGGTCTCTGAACGTAGGCAGCCAATGGCTTTAAAGTAGGCTTTTCGTAATGCGCATCCTTATAGGGAGAAGTCCACTTCTAGAATTTGTTTCAGACAGCAGCATCACATTCATCCTTATTTTCAGCGTGAAGATAACTGAAAATGCGGCTTTCGTCACTGAACAAGCGCCCAGGTAAGTTAGTAAATTTTATTTCGTTTCCAGGTTGCCCTGCAGAACCTAAGCATTATATCATGGACGTGGATACATGATAATGCTATGAGCCACCTATCCTGTGTACGAAAAGAAGCAGTTGTAATATAGCACATGACAAGGCAAATAATATGTGTCCTGGCCCACCATATTTGTTGTGGCGCCGCTACCTGTCATTGTGTAAATATTGCACATAAACTTTTTTTTTGGACCTTCCTGGAGCATCTATGCTAAAGGTGCGAATAGACACAAAAGTAGACATGCAGTATTGAACCAGAAGGGCGAGCACAGCACGAGGTAAGAAAGCAGCATAACTTAAATAAACATTACAATTGGTTAAGCCGTGTGCATCTTCCATTAACAACAACAAAACTATGTGCCAAACACAAAAAAAACAATTAGCACATGCAAGTAATTATGCAAGTATGGAACAAATATCATTACCCAAAATTATTGCTGTGAAACAAAAGGCAAAACAATTTTAGTCCCAGTTCAGAGAACGAGCTAACAAAGGAAATATTGTTGGCTGATATTAAACAAGATGGAAAGGAATTTCACTTAGTAAGGAGAAAAGAAAACCTTTCACGTAATACTCATGATCTCTTCTGGATGGCACATAATGTGGCGGTCTGGGATATATACTCTCCTCAATTTCTGTCAAATCGAAGTAGATAAACTGCAGCAGCTTTGCTCGGCTTCTCTGTCGCCTTTCCTGCAGTTTTTCCAGTTCCAGAACTTCCTCCAATTCGGTTACGCTGGTTTCCCTGCAATATTGCTTGCACATAAACCAGACAACGAGGTTTTTCACTTGCTCTAACCCCTTTATAATGCCCCCTTGGTGAGGATCCCACACAATAGCATGTTCCAAATGACGTCGTACAAGTGCCTGGTAGGCTACTAGCTACAGCTTCATGGAAGCGGCAAATAACGTCCGCTCAACCAGGATAACCGCATGACTAGCATTTTTAAGGAACATGTTTGCGTGGTTGTTAAAGATCAAATCATTAGTCAAAATTACTGCTACATATTTAACACCGTACACTAGCTTGAACGCAATTATTGCTAATTTCGTAAACATCGTTTTGATGCGAAAGCATCAAATGGCCCTCGTAAGCATTATTATTTTCAAAGCGAAAGCATCAAATGGCCCATTGAACAAAAAAGCCAGCGTCTGTAGCAGCGGCGCGGCACCTAAATTCCCATTGGCTGCGACGCCACGTATGGCGCGCGCCTCGGCAGAGCAGAGAGGGCGAATGAGAACACCTTCTGCCGCAGTAGCGCGCCAGTTGTTGCGTGAGGGGAGAGTGGATCGCCGCGATGCCACGTCACCAGCGCGCCGCAATGGAGCGTGCTGATCGATTTCATCAGCGTGGAAGTTGCCGGCATGCTTGAGAAAAAATGGCTGTGGCTTAGCTAAGGTTAAGCCCAGGATGCGAAGCATACTAGCCTTTATTTTAGTTGTTGAACCACTGTTTAGCCTGGTGAACTGCTATTGCTTGGCTATATTTGGTTCGGCTAGACGAAGAAACAACTCATGCGTTACTCTGCTTCGCCTTCAAGAGTGGAACGCGACAGCGTTCCCGTCGACCCGCCAAGGGGTGTAAGACAATGGGCTACGGCGCAGCGACTACGCGCCCCGCATTGGACGCGGTGAGCGTCGAGCAACGCAGCGTTCGGCGCGGCAACGAAATGTGCGCCTGAGCAAGCGACGCACGCCTGAGCCTTAGAAACAGCTCGTTTCTAAGGCAACACCGCATTCACTAGAGGCGCTTTTGTGCCGCTTTGAAGCGTCGTACTCGTGGCTCAGTGGTAGCGTCTCCGTCTCACACTCCGGAGACCCTGGTTCGATTCCCACCCAGCCCATCTTGCAAGAGTTGAGCCAAAGCCACCTAGAAACAAGCGCAGCTGCTTATATACCGCCGCGACGCTGCGAGCGACGGCGCGAGTTGGAGCCCCGTTTCTCCTCTGTCGTGACGTCACGGTGTCACGTGGTATGGCATGGGGTCAAAGGTCATTGAAGGCGACACCGCCGCGCCTGAGGAGCTGGGTTGAGCTCTCGTAATATGCTTCGCATAAAAGGTAGGAGATAGCTGCGTTGATACGGCATACGCAACCCCTTGTAGAGTAATGAGCACCTATCTGTGCTCTCCAAATGGAGTGCGCGGAAACCGATTTTTCATAGATATTCTATGCACGCTTCGAAGCGCCCACGTCCGCCGGTTCAAATCTGGTGCCACATTGATGGCATGCGGCGAAAAAGGGGGCGCGCCGTTGAAAGTCCACATAAAGAGCAAGGAAAAAAATAACATATATTGTTCAAAAACATAGCTGTGAAATATAGTTGTCTAGGTTGAAAATATGTCAGTATGAGAAAAAATTAGCTAACATTACTCAAGCGCAACGCCGGTAGCGTAGGTGCCGCCAGATGTAAATAATGCCGCTTCCTTCTTTTTCTTTTTTGCCCATATTGAAATGATTTCGAAACTTTCGGCAGCGGTGGCGGAGGTTCGTTGGTGCTGTTCGTTTGCTTAAAACGTCGTTTCACACGACACGTCCCAGATCTGAAACGCGACCGTCGTTGACTTCATTGAAAAAGAATTGCACTAGATTGCTAATGTGTGATTAAGGTTTTACCGAAGTATTTTCGCCGAGAAAAAAAATATTTTTCCCGTTAGATCACGTGAGCGCACTATGAAGTTTTCGCGGGGAAGCAAAAGTTGCTTGGCGGCAAATTTTTGATTCAAATCTGAAACTAGGTGCAACATCAAATTTTATTTTAGAGCATTCTATTGGCCTCATTCTTTCATACGAATTTATAATTGAATGCATGTTACAATTTTGCACACTTATTTAGCTCAGTGAAAAGCAAGAAAAGTTGCGTTTTCAGAATTTTTTGCATAAACTGCGTTAATTTGTTAGCGACAGTAACTTTTCTCTCTTTGCGCTTGTTGCTGTAGCGTATGTTAACATTAATTTTAAATTATGAAGTGCTCTGCAAAACAAAGGGCAGTGGGCCTGTGGCAACGAGACAACTACGACGAGAGAGAAAAACCTTGTTTCGGTGCTCGATCGACAGTGCTACCTCTCGCTGCTCTATCGTTCTAGCCTCGAACGTTTTCTGTTCAATGTGCTTCGCGACATTTGGTGGATGGTGCTGGACCTTTTGCAAACCAGGAACTCCGAAGCCGGACGATCTTTGTCACATTTCCCATGCCTGAAAAGACTAGTCCTATCGATCCACCTCAGGCACCACCTCCGGTTGTCGGTCCTGGTGCGCCACGCCGACGGGATCCTCCCATATTCAATGGCACTGACGATCATGATGTAGAGGACTGGCTGTCATCGTACAACCGAGTGAGTGCCCACAACAAATGTACTGAAGCTGACAAGCTGGGTTACGTACCATTCTACCTTACCGGGGTCGCCCATCTTTGGTTCCGAAACCATGAGGCTGACTTTTCCACTTGGACAGCATTCCAAAGGGCACTTGAAGAAGTCTTCTGTCGCCCTGCTGTGCGCAAACTTCTGGCTGAGCAACAGCTTCGCTGTCGTGCCCAACAAAAGGCGAAACCTTTAGCAGCTACATTGAAGATGTAGTTAACATTTGCCAGCGTATCAACCCAGATTTCGCCGAAGATGACAAGATCAAGAACATCTTGAAAGGCATAGAAGATGAGGCCTTCCAAATGCTCTTGGCAAAGAATCCTCAGACGGTCAATGACCTCATAACGTGTTGCCAGTGCTATGAAGAGCTACGCCAACAGCGTGCCGAGCTCTGGCTCCGGACGTCGCGCTTTCAGCTCTGAGTGATGGTGTCAATGCTACTCCTTGCAGTTCAGCAATCTTCGACCAAATCAAGCAATTTCTACGAGAAGAAATTGCACGCCACCTCTGCCTCCTGCCAGTCAGTCCAGCGTCCAAGTGGCCCTTGTCTCCCGATCTCCGTCAGGTGATACAGGAACAAGTCGCTAACGCCGTACCACTTGCTCATCAACCGCCTCCTACGCGTGTTCCACTTACGTGCGCTGCCGTTGCCGCGAATCCAAAGCCACCATCTGCCGCTATTGTATCCAGACTTGCCAGCGTCTTTCCCTCACCTCCGCAAGCAGCTGCAACATATGTACCTACAAGCAGCTATCGCTGAGCGAGTTGGAGAAATGCTCCAGCGCGGCGTCATATAACCTTCGCACAGTCCCTGCGCTTCTCCTGTAGTGCTGGTTAAAGGGAATGATGGCACAATTCGCTGTTGTGTGGACTACCGGCTACCCAATAGGATCACCCGCGAGGACGTTTATCCACTACTCCGTATTCACGACGCACTAGACTCCCTCCAAGGCACCGAGTTCTTGTCATCTTTACACTTACGATCCGGGTACTGGCAAGTTCCAGTGGCTGTGTCAGACCGTCCAAAAACGGCCTTCATCACACCTGACGGTTTATTTGAATTCACGGTGATGCCATTTGGCCTGTGTAACGCTCCTGCCACATTTGAAAGAATGATGGACAACATCTTGCGCGGCCTCAAATGGCAGATATTCCTGTGTTATCTAGACGACATCATTATCTTTTCACCGGACTTTCCTTTCCACTTCGACTTGTACGCGCCCACAAGTGCATCGCCGATGCTGGCCTCCAGCTTAACTTGAAGAAGTGTCACTTCGCTGCCCGGCAGCTGGTCATCCTCAGCCATGTCGTGTCGAAAGAAGGTGTACTCCCTGATGCGGCGAAACTACAAGTTGTTGCCAAGTTTCCGCGACCAACAACCTTGAAAGAACTGCGCAGCTTTATTGGGTTAGCGTCATACTTCCGCCGCTTCATCCGCAATTTCGCCACCACAATAGCACCTTTAACGCAGCTACTTCGTGATGGCCACAACCTTTCGACCTGGTCACCGGACTGTGATGCCGCATTCACAAAGCTGCGTCGTCTCTTGACGTCACCACCAATCCTGCGCCATTTCGACCCAAGCGCTCCCGTTGAAACACACTCGGATGCCAGTGGCGTCGGCCCAGGTGTCATTCTCGCTCAGAGAAAGGCTGGCTTCGATGACTACGTTGTCGCGTTCGCCAGTCGTGCACTTACTAAACCTGAATCGAACTATTCTGCAACAGAAAATAATGCATGGCTATAATTTGGGTGACAGATAAATTCCGTCCGTATCTCTATGGCCGTCCATTTGACGTGTTAACTGATCACCATTCGCTGTGCTGGCTGTCGTTCTTTAAGAACCATCCGGACATCTTGCTCGATGGGCCCTAGACTGCGCGAGTACGAAATTCCACTGCTGAACTGAGTGCCTTGTCTCGTTCGCCACTAGCAAATAAGGTTAGCTCCCCGGATGCCTCATTGTTCAAGTCTTCCCTTGCTGCCACGGACATTCTTCTTGAGCAGAAAAAAGACCCATGGTCCATGCTGAGTTTTTGTTCCCCCCATTGACACCCACTACCAATCACACATTACGTCACCAAGCACATCACTTCTCCATTCGCAACGTGCTCTTGTACCGTCGTAATTTCCTCCCGGACGGCCGCAAATGGTTGCTTGTCATCCCTCGGCATTTCCGTTTAGTTATTTGTGCAGCGTTCCACGGTGACCCCCAGTGCGTGCATGCAGATGTACTAAAGACATACGCGCGTCTACGCCTTCGTTACTACTGGCGGGGGAGCATCGCTTTATCCGTCATTATGTCCGCTCCCGTCTCGTTTGCCAACGCCGCAAAGATCCCTCTCGCCGTTCAACCGCTCCATTGTAGCTTTGCCTTGCCCAGCACGTGCTTTTTGATTGAGTAGGCATCGACATTTATGGACCTCTGCCGACCACACCAGACGGAAATCGCTGGGTAATCGTGGTCATCGACCATCTTACGCGCTATGCGGAAACTTGCCCTTTGTCCAGCGCGTCTGCACATGACGTCGCCTGGCTTCTCGTGGGCCACATCATCCCATCACCACGAAGCTCCCAGGGAATTACTCAGGGACAGAGGTCGCGTCTTCCTCTCCGACGTCATCGAGACTCTCCTCAAAGAATGCCGCATCATTCATCGCACCACTACTTCATATCATCCACAGACTAATGGCATGACCGAGCACTTTATTCGCACTCTTGGTGACATGCTGGCCATGTCATCCGACCAAAGCAAATGGGACCATGCTCTACCATTTCTGACCTACGCTTACAATACCGCCACGCAGACTACCACGGGATATTAGCCCTATTTCTCCGGTACGGATGCAAACCTTTTTCCACAATGGATACTGCGGAATAAGAGGTAATCGACACGACACTCTGGTAGTTTGCCAGTTGTGCCAAAAGAAAGGTCACAAGACAGACAAATGCAGGACTGGATCCGGGGGCAAGACGGCATGTACCACGAGATCAGGAGAGGATGGACAAGGATAGCAGGACATGCCTGTAGTGGAAGGCGAGGTACAAGGACGCAGAACTACAGTCTTGAGAGACACGGGAGCCAGTACTATTTTAGTAAGCGGTAGTCTAATACCACCAGAAAGCATGACCAGGTACTTTAAACCAGTAATATCTGTATACGAGTCCGTTAAATATCTACCAGAGGCACGGATTCAAATATCGACACCCTTTTATACAGGGCTGGTCACGCAAGATATGTGGAGGACCCCCTTTATGAATTAATTGTGGGAAATTTACCTGGGGTGAAGAAGGCAGACGACCTAGACCCAAGTTGGCAGAGGACAGGGAAGGACATGGAAGAGAAAGAACACTCCGAAACGCAATAAGAGGGGATGGAAGAGACAGATGCAGCGGCTGCAGTACAAACACTAGCAAGAAGTAGTGGTACCAATCCTCCGACAGCATTGCAGGTTGCAGCCAATAATGGATTAAATATAACCGCAGCAGAATTTAAAGAATTACATAACGAGGATGAGTCAATACGAAAGTGTGAACTAAAGGTAGGGGAACTGGTGCGAAGGAAAAGGAGTAGGACAGTAGGGGAGCATATAAAGAAGAATAATGTCACGCGCTAATACAAGAGTAAGTGACAGTACGAGCAGCCAGAGACGAAAAATGCCAAGCACTAAGCGATGGTTCTCCAGCTGGCGCGGGATCCTTGACCTCGTCGTCTTCTTCGCCGTTCTGCTGGGCACGCAATGCTGAATGGTCGCTGGCTCATAACACCGGGTGACATTATTCCCCCTCCCTATGAAGCATCGACTCGATGCTCAAACATAAGACGTACACGGAAAGTACGCACATTAGGTAAGACATTAAAAAAAGGGGGAAGCGCGCTAGCACACATACGGGCATGCACATGAGGCAAAAAATGGGTTCTGTCGTCGGGAACAAAAAAAGAGAAAAAGAAATACTTCGCAGTTCTTTGGAGGGCGACGCGACGACAGCAAAAAACAAAAGTTTGTTTCACCGGTAGACTTAACATCACCGTGCAAAATACGGCTTGAGGCGGACGACATGTACAAGCTCTGCGCGTGGTAAACGGCGCTTGGGCGATGGTAGGTCTCCGTATGGAACCACTTCATAATTCACGTCGCTTACACACCTTAGTACTATGTATGGTCCGAAGTACTTGCTCAGGAGTTTCTCGCTGAGGCCTCGCCGTCTAATGGGGGTCCAAACCCCCACTTGGTCACCAGGCTCATAGGTAACTTGTCGATGGTGAAGATTGTACCTTATGGCATCGGTACACTGCTGCTGTCGTATGTGGACATGGGCCAGTTGACGCGCTTCCTCGGCACGCTGAATGTACTCCTCGACGTCAGGAGCTAACTGGTCGAGCTGATCGATGTCTTCATATGGAATCATGGCGTCGAGCATAGTTTGAACATCTCGACCATAAACGAGGCGAAACGGAGTAGATCATGTAGTTTCCTGTGTGGCAGTGTTGTACGCAAACGTTACGTACGGCAGGATTTCGTCCCACGTTTTGTGCTGCACATCGACGTACATAGAGAGCATGTCTGCCAGTGTTTTGTTTAGTCTTTCGGTCAAACCGTTAGTCTGAGGGTGGTATGCAGTGGTCTTTCGATGACTCGTGTAACTCAACTTGAAGATGTCGTCCAGAAGCTTCGCCGTAAATGCCGTCCCTTGGTCAGTGATGATGAATGATGGTGCGCCATGCCGAAGCACAATGTGGTGCATAAAGAACTGGGCAACTTCCGATGCTGTCCCGCGTGGTAGTGCCTTCGTCTCAGCGTAACGCGTCAAGTAATCAGTTGCGACAATGATCCACTTATTGCCGGAGGAAGACAAGGGAAATGGTCCAAGAAGGTCCATTCCAACTTGATCAAACGGCGTACGCGGAGGGTCGATTGGTCATAGAAGGCCTGCAGGCTTGAAGGGTGGTGACTTTCGGCGCTGGCATTAACGGCATCCTTTCACGTAGCGTTTGACGCAAGCAGTCAGTCTAGGCCAGTAGTACAGTTGCCGTACCCTGTCCAGAGTCCTTGAGTAACCCAAGTAACCAGATGTCGGCTCGTCGTGGCAGGCTAATAGAATGTCGTTGCGAAGGGCTTGAGGCACTACTAGAAGATGTGGTTTGTCGCCGGCACCTGTGTTTCTTTTGTATAAGATGCCCTCTCGAAGTCAAAATGATGACAACCGTCGCGAAAGTGGGCGAGGATTGGACGCGATGCCGCCTTCTAAGTGATCAATGAAGGGCCTTAACTCAGCGTCCGATCGTTGTTTAGCGAGCAGGTCCGGTCTGCTGAGGGCTCCCAGAAAGGCGCTATCGTCTTCCTCGTCAGGATTCTGAGATTCAACAGGTGCTCTTGATAGCGTGTCAGCATCTTCATGTTTCCTACCTGACTTGTATACGATGGTGATGTTAAATTCCTGGAGTCGCAGACTCCAACGTGCCAATCATCCAGAAGGGTCTCGGAGGTTGGTCAACCAGCACAAAGCGTGATGATCGGTCACAACATTAAATGGCCGCCCGTAGAGATACGGCCTAAACTTTGTAGTAGCCCAAATAACCGCGAGGCACTCCTTCTCTGTGGTGGAATAATTGGACTCTGCCCGTGACAGAGTGCGGCTCGCGTAGGCGATAACTCGTTCAGTTCCGTCTTGCCGTTGCACCAGGATAGCTCCAAGACCGACATTGCTGGCGTCAGTGCGTACTTCTGTGTCAGCACCCTCATCAAAATGACCGAGCACAGGAGGAGAAGACAATCGATGTTGTAGCTCCGCAAAGGCAGTCTGTTGTTCATCAGTCCAGTGTAATGGCACGTCGTCACGCGTAAGGCGAAATAGCGGCTCTGCAATCTTCGAAAAATTTTCAATGAAGCATCGATAATAGGCACACAAACCCCAAAACCGTCGGACACTTTTCTTGTCGGTTGCAGTGGGAAACGCAGCTACGGCATCAGTCTTCTCGGGATTGGGCCGAACACCTGCCGCGCTCACGACGTGACCAAGGAGCTTCAGTTCCTCGTAACCGAAATGGCTATTCTCTGGCTTGAGTGTAAGGCCAGCCAATCGAATGGCTTCGAGTACATTCCGGAGGCGTCGAAGGTGCTCGTCAAAAGTCTCCGACAGGATAACGACATCATCGAGATAGACGAGGCAGCTTTTCCATTTGAGGTCAGCGAGGACGGTATCCATCATTCGCTGGAATGTGGCTGGCGCGGAACAGAGGCCGAAAGGGAGTACTCTAAATTCGTAAAGGCCATCGGGAGTCACAAACGCAGTTTTCTCGCGGTCCCGCTCATCTACTTCAATTTGCCAGTAGCCACTTTTCAGATCGATAGAGGAGAAATACTTCGCGCGCCTCATCTATCCAGAGAATCATCGACACGAGGCAACGGGTACACGTCTTTCTTTGTGACGTTGTTTAGCTTCCGGTAGTCAACACAAATCCGAAGCGTGCCATCTTTCTTTTTAACGAGAACGACTGGCGATGACCAGGGACTGCATGAAGGCTGTATTATGCCATCTTGAAGCATTTCCTTCACCTGCGTTTGAATCGCATGTCGTTCTGTCGGGGAAACACAATAAGGCTGTTGCCGTATGGGGGGCACGTCGTCATAGGTGGTGATACGGTGTTTCGTAATCGACGTTTGACTATCTTCGACGACCGTGCAAAGCAAGAGTGGAACTCGAGCAACAGCTCGCATAGGGGTTGTTTGTTCTCTTCAGGAAGCGTTGGACTAATGTCGACGTTGCGTATAGGTGGTTCAGCATTGTCGATTGCCTCGGAAACAAAACACTCAGTGACATCGGCGATCGGGTCGGCGTAGGCGATGACAGTACCGGGGAAAAGGTGCCGGTGTTCGTAGCTGAAGTTCGTGACAAGAGCCTCACAGTGGCCATCGTGGAGATCAATAAGGCTTCTTGCTACGCAAACACCTTGAGAAAGTAGGAGAGAGCGATTGCTTTCTACGACCGCTTCACCGTATAAGAGTCTGTCACATGCCACCTGAACCACGACACTTGCACGTGGTGGTAACGTGACAGCGTCGTCGATGACACGACGAGGTGCTCGAGGGTGGATGGTGTTGGTCGTCGCTGCGGCGCTCTTTGTCGAGAAAGTGACGAGGCGTTCTCGAATGTCGATGATAGCTCCGTGCTCCCTGAGAAACTCCATACCGATGATTAGGTCTCGAGAACACTCGAGCTGGCAACAAACGTGGAGCCGCGAATCTGTATTCTTGCCGTGCACATGCCGAGTGGGGTGATGATGTGCCCGCCAGCTGTACGAACTGGCGTTTGATTCCAAGGCGTCGTCACTTTCTTTAGAAGGGTGGCCAGTTTTTCGCTGATTATAGAATAATCCGCTCAGTGTCCACTAAAGCAGTCAATTCACGACCGTCGAGCAGTACAGGAATGTCCAAGGAAATTCTTTTTCTGTAATCGGCAGGTACTGTCGTCGTCGGTGTATCGTCGGTCCGTGTACGCGTCAGTAGGGATCCTTGAGCACGTCCAGACTGAGCGGCCTCGCCCCCGAAGGCCGCTGTGGTTAGTTTTCCCGGTGCGGGCTGGGCGACCGACCCCGCACCACGCTCGAACACGTACGGCGAGTCGGAGAAAACCGCCGCGGCGAAGGGGAGCGTAACTGGTGTTGAGTTGATGGGGATCCGCACTGCTGGGCAACGTATTGTTCAATTTCAGGAGGACGCTGGCCGAACCTAGGTCGCGGCGAGTTTGCTGAAAATCCGCGTAGTCCGAGCTCTCGATAGGAGCACTGTCGGTAGACGTGCCCAGCTTCGCCACAGTGAAAGCAAAGGGGACGGCGATCAGGTGCCCGCCACACGTCTGACTTCCTTGGGGCCTGTCGGTGGTCCTGGTAATACGAGGCCGCTTGGACGCGCCGTAGCATGGCCGGGCACGCGGTGCGAAGCGGGGAGGGAGGTGGGGCAGGTTGCCTCAAAGCTTGCGCATACGACATACGGGAGCTGTCAGCTCTTAGCGGTCGAGCTTCTGTGTCGAAGGCTGGTTCTTTTAGCGCTTGCTGGACTTCGTCACGGAGAACGCTGGAGAAGGAGTTGAGCGTCGGCGTTGAGGGTACCGACAGCTTCTGGAGTTCTCCGCGTATTACGGAACGAATGAGCTCTCGAAAGAAATCGACGTGGCCCCCGAGAGCTCCGAAGAAGTCCGTAGATGAGGCAGCGTTCACTTGGCGTTCGTATGATGGTGCCCGCTGCCGAAGCGCCTGTTCCATGGTGACGGCCTCGGAAAGAAATTCTGACACCGTCTTGGGAGGACTGCGCACGAGACCGCCGAACAGCTGCACTTTCACTTCGCGCATCAGGTACCGCACCTTCTTTTTTTCCTACATGCTGGGGTCGGCTCGTCGAAAGAGACGCGTCATGTCCTCGACATACATTGCGACACCTTCGTTCGGCATTTGTATACGGGACTGGAGATCACGCTCAGCTCACTCCCGGCGATGTACAGGCGTAACCACCGGTACGGGGCTGGAGCTCCTGCTGCTCGGAGGGGTGTTGAGCATAGATTAGATTACCCAGCACCTCCACCAGTTTGTCACGCGCTAACACAAGAGTAAGTGACAGTACGAGCAGCCAGAGATGAAAAATGCCAAGCACTAAGCGACGGTTCTCCCGCTGGCGCGGGATCCTTGACCTCGTCGTCTTCTTCGCCGTTTTGCTGGGCACGCAATGCTGAATGGTCGCTGGCTCATAACACCAGGTGGCAATAACCTACTGTACCGAAAGTGTGTGCTTAGTTCAGGTAGGGAAGTACTAGAGTTGATGATTCCGAAGGATCTGAGGGTCACAGTACTGAAGATAGGGCGCGATAGTGTAATGGCCGGTAGCCAAGGAAAAACGAACACGTTATAAAGGATCTTATAAAGATTGGGTTAGGGAACAAACACGAATTAATGACATCTTAGTTGAAATCAAGAAAAAGAAATGGGCATGGGCTGGACATGTAATGAGGAGGGAAAATAACCGATGGTCATTAAGGGTTACGGAATGAATTCCAAGGGAAGGGAAGCGTAGCAGGGGGTGACAGAAAGTTAGGTGGATGAATGAGATTAGGAAGTTTGCAGGGATGACATGGCCAAAATTAGTACATGACCGAATTATTTGGAGAAGTATGGGAGAGGCCTTTGCCCTGCAATAGGCGTAACCAGGCGCCGCCGCCGCCGCCGCCGCCGCTGCCGCTGCCGCTGCCGCCGCCGCCGCCGCCGCCGCCGCCGCTGCTGCCGCCGCCGCTGCCGCCGCTGCCGCTGCCGCCGCCGCCGCTGCTGCTGCTGCTGCCGCCGCTGCCGCTGCCGCTGCTGCCGCTGCCGCTGCCGCCGCTGCCGCTGCCGCCGCTGCCGCTGCCGCTGCCGCTGCCGCCGCTGCCGCCGCTGCCGCCGCTGCTGCTGCTGCTGCTGCTGCTTGCTGCTGCTGCTGCTGCTGCTGCTGCTGCTGCTGCTGCTGCTGCTGCTGCTGCTGCTGCTGCTGCTGCTGCTGCTGCTGCTGCTGCTGCTGCTGCTGCTGCTGCTGCTGCTGCTGCTGCTGCTGCTGCTGCTGCTGCTGCTGCTGCTGCTGCTGCTGCTGCTGCTGCTGCTGCTGCTGCTGCTGCTGCTGCTGCTGCTGCTGCTGCTGCTGCTGCTGCTGCTGCTGCTGCTGCTGCTGCTGCTGCTGCTGCTGCTGCTGCTGCTGCTGCTGCTGCTGCTGCTGCTGCTGCTGCTGCTGCTGCTGCTGCTGCTGCTGCTGCTGCTGCTGCTGCTGCTGCTGCTGCTGCTGCTGCTGCTGCTGCTGCTGCTGCTGCTGCTGCTGCTGCTGCTGCTGCTGCTGCTGCTGCTGCTGCTGCTGCTGCTGCTGCTGCTGCTGCTGCTGCTGCTGCTGCTGCTGCTGCTGCTGCTGCTGCTGCTGCTGCTGCTGCTGCTGCTGCTGCTGCTGCTGCTGCTGCTGCTGCTGCTGCTGCTGCTGCTGCTGCTGCTGCTGCTGCTGCTGCTGCTGCTGCTGCTGCTGCTGCTGCTGCTGCTGCTGCTGCTGCTGCTGCTGCTGCTGCTGCTGCTGCTGCTGCTGCTGCTGCTGCTGCTGCTGCTGCTGCTGCTGCTGCTGCTGCTGCTGCTGCTGCTGCTGCTGCTGCTGCTGCTGCTGCTGCTGCTGCTGCTGCTGCTGCTGCTGCTGCTGCTGCTGCTGCTGCTGCTGCTGCTGCTGCTGCTGCTGCTGCTGCTGCTGCTGCTGCTGCTGCTGCTGCTGCTGCTGCTGCTGCTGCTGCTGCTGCTGCTGCTGCTGCTGCTGCTGCTGCTGCTGCTGCTGCTGCTGCTGCTGCTGCTGCTGCTGCTGCTGCTGCTGCTGCTGCTGCTGCTGCTGCTGCTGCTGCTGCTGCTGCTGCTGCTGCTGCTGCTGCTGCTGCTGCTGCTGCTGCTGCTGCTGCTGCTGCTGCTGCTGCTGCTGCTGCTGCTGCTGCTGCTGCTGCTGCTGCTGCTGCTGCTGCTGCTGCTGCTGCTGCTGCTGCTGCTGCTGCTGCTGCTGCTGCTGCTGCTGCTGCTGCTGCTGCTGCTGCTGCTGCTGCTGCTGCTGCTGCTGCTGCTGCTGCTGCTGCTGCTGCTGCTGCTGCTGCTGCTGCTGCTGCTGCTGCTGCTGCTGCTGCTGCTGCTGCTGCTGCTGCTGCTGCTGCTGCTGCTGCTGCTGCTGCTGCTGCTGCTGCTGCTGCTGCTGCTGCTGCTGCTGCTGCTGCTGCTGCTGCTGCTGCTGCTGCTGCTGCTGCTGCTGCTGCTGCTGCTGCTGCTGCTGCTGCTGCTGCTGCTGCTGCTGCTGCTGCTGCTGCTGCTGCTGCTGCTGCTGCTGCTGCTGCTGCTGCTGCTGCTGCTGCTGCTGCTGCTGCTGCTGCTGCTGCTGCTGCTGCTGCTGCTGCTGCTGCTGCTGCTGCTGCTGCTGCTGCTGCTGCTGCTGCTGCTGCTGCTGCTGCTGCTGCTGCTGCTGCTGCTGCTGCTGCTGCTGCTGCTGCTGCTGCTGCTGCTGCTGCTGCTGCTGCTGCTGCTGCTGCTGCTGCTGCTGCTGCTGCTGCTGCTGCTGCTGCTGCTGCTGCTGCTGCTGCTGCTGCTGCTGCTGCTGCTGCTGCTGCTGCTGCTGCTGCTGCTGCTGCTGCTGCTGCTGCTGCTGCTGCTGCTGCTGCTGCTGCTGCTGCTGCTGCTGCTGCTGCTGCTGCTGCTGCTGCTGCTGCTGCTGCTGCTGCTGCTGCTGCTGCTGCTGCTGCTGCTGCTGCTGCTGCTGCTGCTGCTGCTGCTGCTGCTGCTGCTGCTGCTGCTGCTGCTGCTGCTGCTGCTGCTGCTGCTGCTGCTGCTGCTGCTGCTGCTGCTGCTGCTGCTGCTGCTGCTGCTGCTGCTGCTGCTGCTGCTGCTGCTGCTGCTGCTGCTGCTGCTGCTGCTGCTGCTGCTGCTGCTGCTGCTGCTGCTGCTGCTGCTGCTGCTGCTGCTGCTGCTGCTGCTGCTGCTGCTGCTGCTGCTGCTGCTGCTGCTGCTGCTGCTGCTGCTGCTGCTGCTGCTGCTGCTGCTGCTGCTGCTGCTGCTGCTGCTGCTGCTGCTGCTGCTGCTGCTGCTGCTGCTGCTGCTGCTGCTGCTGCTGCTGCTGCTGCTGCTGCTGCTGCTGCTGCTGCTGCTGCTGCTGCTGCTGCTGCTGCTGCTGCTGCTGCTGCTGCTGCTGCTGCTGCTGCTGCTGCTGCTGCTGCTGCTGCTGCTGCTGCTGCTGCTGCTGCTGCTGCTGCTGCTGCTGCTGCTGCTGCTGCTGCTGCTGCTGCTGCTGCTGCTGCTGCTGCTGCTGCTGCTGCTGCTGCTGCTGCTGCTGCTGCTGCTGCTGCTGCTGCTGCTGCTGCTGCTGCTGCTGCTGCTGCTGCTGCTGCTGCTGCTGCTGCTGACAAACAAACAAGTACAATTGTTTTTTGGGACTTACAGGAATTGGTAGATAACTTATCCCAAAGTACGCTGAAGTAAACTTCTGAAAAGAGGGTCTATTTCTTATGTCAGAGGAATGCGGCGCAGAAAGGAAGATGAGGACGATGTGCAAGTATCGGTCTCAATGGCACGAGCCCTCGAGGCGCGTCACCCGAACTGTGATCGAGGAAGAAGCGGCGCCGAGCTGGCGTTATCGACGTGGCTCTGGGCCGAAAAGGTTGTAGCGTCAGCATCGCACTGGCAACGGGAGCCACGGAGGTTTGGTCAGGCCCATGACGTAGGTGGTCCAGCGTGTGACCGTCGACCTCGGCAACGTTCGAGCGAGGCTCGTTGGACCCGCTGCAGCATCTCACGGCAGTGCCGGACTCTCCAGGGAGGATCCCCCTTCAGAGGCAGACTACCATGTACGATACTCCCCGGGGCGTCTCGTCGTCACTCGAAGAAGATGTAGCGGCGGAACCCGAAATTAGGCCTCACTGGTGAGGCCGAAGTGCCACATCACCGACAGAGTTCGGGACACCGGTGTCAGAGACGGACATTACGACTAGCCAACACCAACACGCAGTCGGCGAGAACACCGACTATGATGAAGATTCGACACGCATCAAACTCGGAAGAAACGTGCGACGACAAAGTCTGTAAGAAAACGCTCCTTTTTGATAGATCGTCACCCGAGCCCCTCAGGGCGACGATCAGCTCAGCCGCGTCTGTAGCGTGTGCCCGTAGCGGACGCTCGTTCAGTCTCGTCTGGGAGCGAAACAGAGCGCAGCCAGGAGAAGGCCCAGAGTACAAGGAAGGCGTTTACTAGACGACCACCTTGGTGTTTACGATAGCTGTTACACCCGTATCGGCGCGGTGCCCGTGAGCCGAAGCTCCCGCAAGTCAAGGGTGACACTCAGTATCATAAAACGCGGTAACATGCCGTTATACGGGAGGATGGCGCCCAGCGACCGTGCTACCAGGAGCACATTCTTTCAGCTCGGAGTAGCCTCCGAGGGCGACTCCGCGCAGAACGACCGCGCAAGTCAAGTGAGCCGCGTCTCTTTGGCGTAGCCTCCAGAACAGGGGCAGCGAAGAGGTACGCAACCGCCTCGGGTCAAGGACCTTCGGCAAGACTGGCCAACCCAAGGGCTGAACGGGAGAATCGGAAGTCAGTACACACCACTCCGCTGTACGAGAGCTTCTCCCCGCGTTGCCGCTCCTCGGTCAGCTTGAGCCGCCAGGAGAGAGGGAACGCGGGTTTCCACCCAAACAGACCAATCGGGTGAGTCCCTGGACCGTTCGGGGCAGACAGCAGCAAGTGTTTTACGGTCCCGCTTCTGTTCGGCACCTTTGGAGGAATGAGGGAGAGGGAAAACGGTGGACCGCGCGCGCGAAGTTCGAAAGCGGCCACGCCGCGATGCGGCTCTTATGTCCAAAACGTGCTGCGCTATGGCACCGCAACGAAATGGACAACGCAGTCCCCACAAGTTTTACTTTGAGTCAACAGGGTTTTGAGTTTTTGAGTTTTGAGTGTAACTAAACTATGTTTGCTCTGCTGCTCTGCGTCTCCCAACCTCATCTTTAGTAATATCCGCACGCCCCGAGATCGGTGACACACGACAACGGATAATGTCTTGCACCGCACTCTTGAATGACTTTTTCAAGTCGAAGATGGATTGGCTTCGCAGTGTTCTTCGGTCACAGATTGAAATTTAGTCCAGTCAACTCTTTGGATCGTATCCTCTATCTCGGAAGGAGACAATCCTCTCATCTTAACGTACGTGGGGATATGCTCGCTTCCGGGCGTCTCTATCTCCGCGAACCACCCAGCACATCTGACAAGCCTTCGTGAGACAGAAGCCAAGACAGCTGCTGTATGTGGAGCCAAGTAAAAACGTAGGGTTTTCCCAAGGAGGATACATAAAAATTGCTGGAGTGGAGAGGGCGCGCTCCGACCGAAGCCTCCGTCCGCCATCTTGCCAGAGGCAGAAAGCGCGCTCGGCTCCGGCGGCACCGGCTCGCGCTGCTGTTTTCGTGAGTTGGTCTGCAGTGCAAGTTGATGTGAGGGGCATGTAAACACCATCGATTTGATTATGGTTGCCTCTTGCGTTGCCTACGGATGTGCGAACAGGCTGAAGAAGGGTTGTGGCCTCACGTTTCACCTGTAAGTACTCGAGAACACGTTCATTGAGCCACTACGCTCGCGTTGCCAATGGATGTCAACTGATAAGTTGTGTGTGTGTGTGCAACGACTAATAGTCCTGGAATTGCCGACAGGTTTCCAAAAGATCCGGAGCTGCGGAGCCTGTGGGAGCGGGCTGTTCGCCGTGAAAGGTGGCATGCGAAAGATGGAGATCGCCTTTGTTGTGTGCATTTCGCGCCGGAGTGCTTCGACCGCACCGGACAGACAACGCGACTGCGTGCGGGTAGTGTTCCTTCTGTGTTCCCTGTGTTTCCGGAGCATCTACAGAAGCCCGTGAGTATGTTGGAACGTCGCGCGTTGTAGTTGTGGCGGTCTCGTTTTCGTTAAGAAGTGACCGTGATAAGCCGGATAAAAATCAACACTGTGTGCCCTGCCAGCTGCAAAAGCGAGAAATGCGACTGAGTTTCTCGAGCTCATTAGACCACGGATGTCGTTTTCAACTAATGTCATTAAATATACCATTGCCACAGCTAATGAAGGGCATTACCTTTGAATGACATTCTATGAAAATTACATCAAATTTGCCGTCTAGCAGGGTCGCCTCAGCTAGGCTGAAACCATGACCTTGGATAGAGACCGCTATTGCGCCTAGATTTTGCACAGCTTCAATTTTTTTTTCATTTTCATAGGATAAAAAGTACGAAAACTGCTACTCATAACCGTAGGCTGCAGATGCGGCTTCAGTCTGCAAATCTGTTCAGTAAGCGCGCGTCGGTGGTGAGGCGAAGAGATCTAATTAATATGCAAGCTCAGATGCTAAACAAAATAAACAGGCTAATGATTTGAAAATATGCTTAAGCGAAATTAGAGAATAATATACATCCACCTTTATGAAGCAGTAAGTTTTGGTAGCAAATGAGGCATAGCTTTACAACTGCTCTTATTTTTCTCTGACTTGAGACTCATCAGATGTACATATGGCGTCTATTTCTGGTGAAAAGGAAGCGTCCAGGCCGCAAGCATGAAGACACCCCAGCCAGTAACTGCTCACCGCAGCATGAAAAGTCTGAAGCTGAAGAAGAGCCACCTGTGCCTTCACCCACCAAACAATGGTACAAAGAAAAAGTCAGTGCCTCTGAGGAAGAAATAACTCAGCTAAAAAAGAAAATTAAAACTTTGCAGCAAACGAAGCGAAGACTCACAAAGAGAAATGATACAGCGCAAGAAATTATCAAGGAAATCAGAGATCAAAAACTCCTTTCAGAAGAAGGATCACAGGTGTTCACGTCTTCATTTTCAAGTGATATTCAGCAGCTTCTGAACAGAGCGGGCAACAAGCAAAAGGGTGTATACACACCCGAGCTCCGCGCGTTCGCGCTGACTTTGAATTTTTATTCCCCGGCCGCGTATGACTACGTCAGGTCCAAATTCAATGATGCCCTTCCTTCACAGCGGACACTTAGGCAATGGTATCGCTCAGTCCACGGAGCTCCTGGCTTTACAGATGAACCATTTTGCTTCCTTCAAAAATTTACACAATGACGGAATGAGCCATTCTACTGCGCTCTGATCGTGGACGACGTGGCCATAACAAAACACGTAGAACTTGTTGGAAACAAAATTGTCGGGTATGTGGACTTTGGAACAGGGCTAGATGACGACAGTCTCCCTGAAGCGAGAAATGTGTGTGTGTACATGATTGTTGGTGTAAATGCCAGAATCAAGATGCCTGTCGCTTACTTTTTGATCGACACACTCACTGGTGCCGAGAGGGCGGAGCTGACTAAGCAGTGTATTGACAAGCTTGAGTCAGTGCAGGCTAATGTCATCTCTCTTACATTTGATGGTGCCTCCTCTAACTTCACTATGGCGAAATGTTTAGGCGCTGAGCTTCTACTGTCTTGTCACCGGTTTTCTACAAGCTTTGTCAACCCTGCTGACTGCACCAAAACATTCAGTTTATCTTAGATGCCTGTCACATGATTAAGCTTGTGCGGAACTCACTGGCAACTGTAAGCCACCTTATTGACATGGAAGGAAATCACGCGAAGTAGGCTTATATACTGGCATTGGAGGCATTGCAACGTGGAGAAGGGTTGCGGCTTGGAAACAAGCTCACACAGGTGCATGTCCAGTGGGAAAAGCAAAAAATGAAAGTACGATATGCAGTACAAGCGTTGAGTGCTTCAGTTGCTGACGCCTTGGACTTCTGCGAACAAGTGCTCAAGCTGCCACAGTTCAAGGGTGCCACTGCAACAGCTAAGTTCATTAGGCTTTTTGATCGCTTGTTCGACATCATGAACTCTCGAAACCCACTTGCAAGGTCCTATAAGGCACCTCTTCGCAAGCAGAATGAAGCCCTCTGGAAGCTATTCTTTTCCGAGGCCCGTGCCTATATACAAGGGCTAAGAAGACCCTGCAGGGCGTCCAGTAATAGAAGGGCTGAAGAAAACTGGGTTCGTTGGATTTTTGGTGTGCATGACCAGCACAGAAAAATTGTTCGATGAGCTTGTTCGCAAGGATCAGCTGAAATACTTGCTGACGCACAAGCTTAGCCAAGATCACGCCGAAAACTTCTTCGGGTCCATACGTGCACGAGGTGGTCATAACAACAACTCAACCGCTGCGCAGTTCATGGCTGCATACAAGCGTCTGTTGGTTTAGACAGAAGTGACTTCATCAAGCTCTGGAAACTGCTCCCAAGACATAGTCTGAATTCTAAATCCAACAACTACAGGAGCTTTGGTAGGTGAAAGCAGCATGCTTACTGATATGCGCAGGTCATCAATCCTGCAGGCCGAAGACCACAACTATACCCATCACATTGACTGCCCAGAAAGCCTGTCAACTTTTGTCGGTGCTGTAGTGCCGTACATTGCAGGTTTCGTCGTTAAGAAAGTTCGTTCAACGGTAGCATGCGAACTGTGCATCGCAGCCCTGCACTCGGATGAACTGGCACCTTTAATTAGGCAAAAGAGCCGAGGTGGACTTATTTCACCGTCACAAGACGTCGTTGGCCTGTGTGAAGCAGTTGAAAAGGGGCTGCGACGGCTACAGGCAGAATATGATACTATTAAAATGGTGACGGTAAGATCAAAACACCTCATCCTTGAAGTCCTGGGCACCTGCACAGAGAAAAACTGGTTCCAGAAACTGGAGGACCACATCCTTGATCTTGATCCACTTGATAACCATATTTATATCTTGTGCAAGAAATCGCTGAAGAATATATAAAAGTGAGAATACACCACATGACGAAAGAACGAAACCGTGAACTGATCAAAAACAAAGTGAGACCACTTTTGTCGAGGGTGATTATTTTCAATCACCAGTAGGGTGTCTATTATGGTGTTCTTGACTGTATGTGAAATTTTCTCCTTAATATCTGCTCATTTGAACTGCCTTCTGCATATCAGTTGGCTGCTGGTTCATGGTAAATAAACGACTACAGCTAGAACCGCACATTTGCATTCCTTTCTAAATGGGAGCAGCTACATCAGCAAAGCGAAAAAGCGCGAGCGCAGCTGCATTACGCTTTTCTCCTTAATATTTGCGCAGTTACACTGCCTTTTACATTCCAGTTTTCTGCTAGCTGATGGAAAATAAATGTATGTAACTAGAACCACTCGTTTTTGTTGCTCTGTAAATGCGAGCAACGTCATCCGCAGCGCGGCAAAGCACGAGCGCGGCAATGCTAAGCTTTTCTGCTTAATGTTTGAGCTGGCAAACTGCCTTGTACATGGCAGTTTCCCTTTGGTTGACGAAAAATAGACGTTTAATACTGGAACCGCTCGTTAGCGTTGCTTTGTAAACGCGAAAAAGGGCGGCTGCGCTATGCTTTTCTCCTTTAGATTTCCGCAGTTACATAGGCTTCTTCACGCCAGTCGGCTGCTACATTTGATGGGAGATAACCGTTTACAACCAGAAGCACTTGTTTTCATTGGTTTCTGAATGCGAGCGCCTTCATGAGCAGCGCGAAAAAGTAAAGACGCGGCTGCGCCGCTGCCTTTTGCCTCTGGTAAGATGGCCGCCGGCCGTTCGGCGCGGCTTCACCCTTGCCCATAGGCGCGTATAGGCGGCTTCCACTCCAGCAATTTTTATGTATCCTCCTTGGGTTTTCCTCATTCAACAGCCGAAGTTCATTACTGGAGGCGAAAGATATGAGAGTTCTGCCGCTCAAGTTGACCTTCGAACTTCCACAGAGTCTACGATGGGCGTTGAAATCTCCAATAATCACCCATGGGTAGGTAGTTGGGGACAGGATGTCTCGTAGTCTTTTGTGACCAAATCGACTTAAACGGAGGTAGGTAGGCGCTTACATCAGTCAAGGTAAAATAATTTTTTTTACTGTTAGGCATATATATTGATTACCGTCATTAGGTGGCACAGGCTGATGAATGTAAGTGAGCTCATGGCGAATAAACACCAAACCCTTCCTGTTGTCGACTCATATCTAGAAAGCCTGATCGTGTTGAATAAATTCGGCCAGCAAATGATGATAATGGGAAAGAATGGCGTAAACGAAGCGACGGAAATCCGAAAATTTTTGCTCTCAGTCCGTGGGCATTCCACTGCAAAATGGCTGCTTTTCGGTCCTCATCCCTGAAATATAGTGGCTGGGAAGCCATGATCTACTCAAGGGTTGCCAGCACCGGACTCAGAGCGTCCAGTACTTGAAGCGCACTTTTGGTAAATGGTGCGTGCATGTTTAGCAACACGCGAATGGCGTTCAGTAAACGCCTAAGAAGAGCTACTACAGCTTGCTGATCAGTTTTTGGCGACCTTCGGATGCAGCACCTTGCTGTACTAGGGGCGACTTCTGCTGTGGCTCTTCTACCGGTCGTGCACGCGCAAGTGGTGGCTATTCCTTTGTACAGAGAGTTCTGGCAGTTTTGTCCCTCCGAAAATCGGTGTTTAGCGTGCTGGAAACTTCCGCTGACGGTGCTGCTTGACGAGTCGACGTTTTTTTGGAAAGCTGATATTTTACGTCGTGAGGACCTTCGATGGTGACGTCCTCTTCGCCGGACTTTCTCAGCGGCCTCTCTTTGGTTAGAGATGCCTCTCACCATTTGTTTGAAAATGGAGATCTCTTTCTTGATCTGGGGACAGTCTTTAGAAGAGGCGCAGTGATCACCTTGACAGTTAGCACACTGCAACGAGGTTGCGCTGCAGTCGTCTTCTTACTGGGGTTTGGCGCAACTGCAGAATTCCGGCAACCTTCACTTGGGAAATCTTCTGAAAGTTGAAGCATTGTATTGGTCTTGGAATAAATAGTCGAACCTGGTGGTGAAAGTGGCCAACCTACATCTTGGAGGGAAGACAGTCACCTTCGAACGTTATCCTCGCACAACGTGTGCTACCGAGGCGAGCAACGTTCACAATGACGTTGTGTTCACTTGCTGGTTTTATGAGAACTGGGAGGTCTGTGTTAGGTATTTTATTGTCAATGTCATAGATGAATCTTGTTATTGAGGCCCCATTCGCTACACGATGGATCGAACCTTGATGTTACCCAGCTGCGTTACATGTCATAGTGCGCTCAGCGGTCTTGGGTTCATCTCATCGACTGCCAGGATGTTTCTCCTAGTGTTTATCCTGACATCCTTGATCTCGTTTGGCACGGTTTTTTCTAGATACACGGAAAGTGCATTCCAGAGGACGCGTAGGTTGCCAGTAGCGTTATGTGGCACAAACAGGATGGAGTGAGGTGATCGTTGCGGCGCAGTTTTCACGATGGTCGCACTTGACGCCAAAGATGCGTTGATAATTCTTCCCTTGGCCTTTAGGTACAGGACAGGTCAAAAGCTGTCTTCCGAGGACTCGACACCTGATGCGGAGTACAGCTCCGTGTCCTCGCTGTCGCTTGATGTATTTTCTCGCTTCCTCGAAGTGATGTCCGCGAGTGGACGGGAACTGGGAGGGTCCTCGGGATGTTTTGCATCCATCACCGCAATTTAGGGGGCGCTTGAGCCCACAAATCCACAAGTGCAGTGAGAAGTCCATAAAATCACAGAGACGGGCGAGATGTGTTCCACAGGAGAAGCACTTCGTCTTCCTTCCCCAGTGCAATGCAGAAATTCATAGTACAGTAGGAGCTGGCAGCAAGTGCATTGTCACTCGCAAATATGCACGGCATGAATCACGCACCACACCTAATTGTCACTCGCAGAAAATGAGTCGTAACAGTATTTCCGGCAGGGGAGGAAGGTTCCGACAGGCCGAGGTCAGCAGCTACTGTCCGGAGAAATGGCCATTTTAGCTGTGATATTCTGTCTTATGGGATGTACCCATCGTTCGCAGTAGGTCGATTCCTGGGGATGCAGAGGTGGAGCCATCCAACCGAGGTTGTATAACTCGTGAATGTGGTGCTTCTCCATTTGGTCCGGGCCTGGTAATGTTGGATTTACAAGTTGATCTCGTGGCTCCATGTTTTTTTTTTTGTCATGTCCGGCACGGCGCTGGATCCACAACCACTAAGCAAGTGAGCACAAGGCCACTCCCCCTTAAGACACATCATGCTTTTCCACACGCACACAAAAGTATTCGCTGCTGCTACCCAGTCTTTATCACTTGCCCTTGGCCCCCCTCCCCGGTTCAACTATTCACAACATTAAAAACAGCGATTCCCTAACGCTCAAGGTAGTGATTAAAAGAAATACGACAACAATCAACTGCCTAAACACGCGAAACTTAAAAAAACGTAATTAAAAACAATATTCGAACAGAAAAACCACGCAGAATGGCCAGTACCCATTGAGGCTATCAAGCACCCAGGACAAAGATTCACTCACTGATGCTAATCACTACTTCCAGTTCCCAACTTCATCCCTAAAATTTCCACGGGCATTGTACTCTACTGAGGCAAAACCGACAGTGGTTAGGAGAGGACATAGGTCACTTCAACCATTATACATTAAAACTCGCGACAACCCACGCACTTCCTACTGTTCTTCCTATTGTTCCTAAGTACCTTACAGCTACCCTTATCAAAAATCAGAAAAATATGTCTGTTATTCCAAACACACCGTAATATAATATGTTAATAAGGTCGACCGATTCGTCACAGGGAGATTCGATTGCCTTTTGTTTAACCTCGTAGCCTCGTAGTCGGGACAAGGATTTCGTTAACAACTTGCACATAATTTCGGTCATCGGCCATTTACCAAGTACGTTCTGCGTTAGCGTCTCCAAACTCTCGCTAGTCCGAACCAAGGCAATGGCACCGTCTATGACAGCCCGAGTTTCCTTTCCCGGTGAATCCGGCACGCTCTCTTTCTTAACTACGCTCTCTTCAGAAGACCTCACTTGACTACTCTCGCGTGCATTGCCACCAGAGATGCGTCCCTCTCGCCTGGCCTCACGTGCCGTGTACCATATGCGATGCAATGTTCATTTTACTATTCATTTCTTTGAAATCTTGTGCGGCCCCTGTGTGGGGTTTCCGAAGGCCAGCGCGCTTCTTGCCTTTGCCCCTCGGAGCTTCGCGTTTAACAGCCGCTGTGATAGACGTTGAAGGTTCTGCCAGAGTTGCGCGTTTTTCCTTTCGTCTGCTCCTTCCCCGTGCCTTCGAAACTATCGCATTTCTTCTTTGCGAATTTATTGGAAAATAGGTATAGGGTATTTGAGCGAGACATCCTGCGATGCAGCTGCCTACATTTCCAAGGTGCCAAACGGGCGCTTCATGCGTATCTGCACCACTGAAGAGAGGGGCACCGCTTACATAGACGTACTTACCGAAGAGGGAGAAAACCCTTGCCCCCTACTGTCAGAAGTAACGGGACAAACCAAATGGTATTTGCCCCTTCCCCCACCACCCCCTCACTTTAAAAGTGGGCGCTTTTGGCTGGCAGCTCGATATTCCAATAAAACAACAGCTTAGGCCAAATTTTATTTGTGAATGCATTAGCCACGTAAGTAATGCTTTTCTTTAGCACGTGATGATAATTTTTTTTGCACTAAAAAGAGCAGTACCCGACAGATTTTTGAACCATCCGTAGGGTTCACTTTCATGAAATGTTTAATATGTATGCTTAGAAGCTACTGAAGATTTTGTTTTATTCACTTGTGGCTTCTCTTAAAACAGCATCATGAACTTCCGTTCTTTACTGGCATCATTCTGCGTAGGAGGCCTCAGCTGTAGGCAGCCCTTACCTTCGGTGACCGCACTTTCTTGCTCGCTGCCTTTGGTTTCATTTGCTTCGCTTTCCTGTCTAATAATGAAGTAGACATACTTCCATGAGCTAAATGTGGAACCATCAGCAGTTATTTTCCCGACTTTCAAGGTGAATAAACGGTCCTGAGACGGCTTTCATGCGAAATTCTTGTGGTATCGCTTATTTTTTGTCTGTAGTCGCTGTCTGCGAGGGCTATTCATGCGATCATGTCTAAATACAGTGCGTAGTGATGAATAAAGTATCGCAACTGTTTAACATCAGACATGGCTGCTGATCGACCACCGCATCTCGAGTCGGTAACGGTATTACACAGCTCCCGTTGCAGCCTCGAAGCCAGTACCATATTCACGTTTTAAAGAGGCAAAAAGAAAAAAATGCTGACTATCCCGTAATCGAGAGTAGATGTCAGCATGAAATGGCTACCGCCAAAACAGATTGTCTGGAGTAATTACGGCGGTTACTTTCAACGATCTGCGTTGCGTCGGACGCTGTCGGGCTGGTTACGCAGCGTGGCGCCATCTCTCGAAGGACGCGGCGCAAAACCTGCGCTGCGGAGCTCACGGACCACTGGCGTTCAAAGGAGCTCAGGAAACCCTGTCTTAGCGCTAAACGGTGGCAATAAGGCGTATGGCGCACTGTATCTGTCTTTTGAAAGTCGCTATTGGCGCTTTCCAAATACGCTAGCGCCGCCGCATCGGGGTTATGGATTTCCCACTCACACGGTTTCTGCAGCTGTGTTGGCGTATTGGTACTCTTCGATATGGAAAAAAAAGAGTGAACGAGCGATGAGCAACCACATGTGCAGTGTGCCACAATGCACAAATCGTGCAATATTGAGAAAAGTAAGGCTGCACCACTTTCCAAAAGAGAAAAAAAAATGGAGGAAAGTTGTGGGCGATCAAGCTCCGCATAGGGAAGTAAGTGAGCGAAGAAATGGTCGTATGAAGAGAGCTTTTCAACAAAGGCGACTTCTTTTGGGGCTACCTTGGTGAGTGTAATTGACTGTTGCTCAATGATTTCATGTTATTTTTGTGGTGAGCTGATTGTGAAACTTTGCCTTAAAGACAAGTTAAAACCCTTACGAAAGCAGCTCAAGAGAAACGCCGTGCCTTAGGAAAAGACCCCGCTGCGGTCCCACAAAGCAAGAGTGAGGCCTAGGGTTGGCCATAGAAAGCCCTCCACAGATTCTCAAAGCAAATTTAAGTACGCAAGTGTCACCATTTATTAAATTTTCTGCCTGCACTACGCTGTTTCGGCAAATACTCTGCAAATACTCTGCGACGGTGCCTGACGCTGCGTTGCGAGCACTGCGAACTAGAGAACGTGTTCCGCAAATGTTCTTAGCCGTTTTGTGTGAGAATGAAACAAGAGGTCTATGCGCAAGGCGTTCGCTGCTTTTTTTTGCCGTAGTGGAAGGTCTGTACCGATCAGAGGTCGAGCGCAGGCGTTTCTGATTTTGTATTTTTGTTTGGTCTTAAAGCATTTCTTCTGCATGAAACAAGGGCGAGGACTACGTACCTGAAGCGGTCATTGATGAAGACTGGGCATGCGAGCTTCCCTACAGCACGCGAAAACGCTAATCGTGCTGGAAACTGGGCGCGCTGCCACACCTCATCGTCTCGTTCATATATTGTAAATCGGCACTACTGAAATGTATCTCTGTTATCTGGCATCTTTAACAACCATCCCGCAACTAAGCCGGTGCATGGAGCCGTGTATCTCGTCGTGAATGCACACAACGTTTATTTGATCCCCTTCAGTGACGAAAAACTGTCGATACGTATCTGAAGCATAGATAACTTTATGCCAGTATGCTTGAGACCGCACTGAAAGCAGATCAATGTGGTAGAATGACTCTTTGTGTATTTTATGATGAGTCATCATAATTACAGAGTAAGTAAATATTTCCATGTTGTAAAGTCATTCATGCTACGTTAGTCCAAAAAAAGGACTGAATCACCCGCTCGAATTTCATGCACAAGTTATTTATTGGCCGCAAGCATTTCAAGAAAGAAAAGAAAACTATTTCGAGATTGCTACCGACATACCTCACGTCAAACGTCACGTAAAACACGACAGTGCCTTAACCAAAGCGGGACTGTGTAACAATGCATATCACTCAGCAGTAAAATGGAAGTAATTTAGGTTAGCAGAATTTTCAATTTTCCCTAAGCTTAATATTTGTGCTCTATTTCTCGGTACCACTGTGCAGAAAGGGCGAAAATATGTTGCGTCCACAAATGTGGACGCCGTGACTGCAGGGATTATGCAGCGGCATCGGGGGAACTGCGCTTTGTTCACATCCGAATGCTACCGACGAATTGCTTGGTGTCAATTCTTGTACATCGCACATAGATTGCAAAAGGTAAGGAAAAATAGTGACCTTTACGGTGCCGGTTACATTACTGACTTGAACTTTTATAGTATATGTGAGGCGCGCCTCTCACGACGCTTGTCTGCAGGCAGAGTGACTAGACCTGGACAACCACGCTTGTTGTCTCCCGTATTCCACACCATATCATAAGGCCAGCGTTAAAGGTAGCCTCTTCCTCTACAACACACCTCTGCGTTTCCTTAGCAAAGCCAAGGATCGCGCTTAGAGATACAGAGGCCCGTAGGCCGACTGCTTCTGGAGATGCGCACGCTTTCACATCGCCTCCTTCAGTTCTATCCCCACCCTATTGAAACGTTCTCCGTGCCACCTAAAGGCGCTGGAAAGTGCGAATCGGAAACGACCAATAAAACCTCAGCGTTCTACAATTTACAACTTGAGCGATATTGTGAACAAAGATTAGGAATAACTCAAAAGCAATATTATGTCTAACTTCTTTGGGCAGTAACTAGCGTATGTAATGGGATTCTGTACAATGGGTTGGGAGCCGGCGAATGCATTGATGAAGTTTGGCTGGTTGCCCCGATAATCTCGTGTTGTTTCTGGCAACTATCTCCGCGTAACGGCTCTGGTTTTTGGTTGAAGATCACTCGAAGTTTGCCGACAACGGAGGCTGAAAACATTTCTTGCTAAAAATAGCTGCTAGGAACTAAAACAATTGTAATCTGAAACAGGCTCCGTCAATAACTGCATCAGCGCCACAATTCAAAACGGTAACTGAGGTTCGCGCTGTTCAAATCACACGTTATTTTCAGCGAAGTACGAACCCATTCATGATATAACACAATCACTTACCGAACTGTAATAAAGCGGAGTTGTTACTGTCGTTCTTACAAGCACAATCCGTATTTCTACACTCGAAAACTCTAATAACTTTGGAGTCATTCCAGGAGAAAAGTCCTAGACCTCAAAACCGGCCATCGTTAATTTTCTTGAAAAAAAAAATTGGGCTGGATAGATATTGTGTGAATAAGGACTCAGCAAAGTATTTTCCTCAAAAAAAAATTGATCATGCGAACTCCCTTTGAAGTTTCCGCGAAGAAACAAAAGTTGGTTGAAGGCAATTTTTTTATTCAAGTCTTAAACTAGGTGCAATAGCGAATTTTATTTTAGAGCATTCTATCGGCACCCTTCTTATATATGACGTCATAACTGAATGCATTTTAGGATTTTCCGCATTTGCTTGACTCACAAACAAAAAAGTTGCATTTTCAGAAATATTTTGCATAAACTGCATTAAGTTTTCAGCAACAAAGATGCTTCACCCTTTTTGCCTGTTGCAACAGTGTATGCTAAAAATCATCTAAATTTAAGGAATATAATGTTTTATGATAAATACCTCTAAAGTTGGCAAAATTACAATTTTTTGCGAGATTCAGTCCAAATTTAAGTACTAAGGCTCTCCACATACACATGCCAGTTAGCTCAATCTGCGCACTGACCTTGTGAGTTTTTGGAAATTGTTATTCGAATACATTTTGTTTGATGCGAAAAACAAAATGTTAAATGTAGACAGCCCATATCACCAGTAGACACTGCTTATGCGAGTAAATTTTGTTTGAAGCGAGAAAAAAGAAACGTTCGAAGTAGGTAACCGATATCACCACTAGACACTGTTTATTCGAGTAAATTTTCTTTGAAGCGAGAAAAAAACGTGTTCGAAGTAGACAACCAATATGACCAATAGACATTACCGAACTCAGACTTCACTGCACAATGCCTACGTGTGACCAGATAGTTTTCGGGCTCACGTATGCACTCCCGCTCTTTGCCGGATGAACGTTGGCTGTATCGGCTATGTCGCTTGAAGTCAGTCAGCAAATCGTAAATGACCCATTTTCGTCTGTTAACCACTTGTCATTCTTGTGGCTATGGGCTGTCAGGTTGGCGAACGCAGCATCCATGTTGACGTTTTGCAGTGACAGTTAATGGCACGGAGGCAGGAGACTCACATGCTTACTTCTTTTCTGCTGTTTCATACTACAATAAGTACGGCTGCTGACCGGGCCGCAGACTAGTCATTGTGCCTAGTCATTTTGGCGTGATCGGCAATGGACTCGCTGACAGTGAGGCAAGATTGGCCTTCTCTTCCTCTGATGAAGTACGGATTGCCTACTCGCGACCTCACACCAACTCTATGATCAAGGCACTCATGCAGGACCTCACGAAGGCATACAGAGCCCATGATGGCAACATCCACAAACGCCTATATATGATCGACCCAGACGGCAAATTCTGTTCGCCCGCGAAGGTTACACGTAGCAAAACGTCATTGCCACACAGAATTCGGCCGGACGTTGCTTTCACCCGTCGCTAGGCGCACCTCATCGGCCAGTCTAACAGCCCTGATTGTGAACACTGCCAGACGCCTGAAGCGCTGGAACACATACTGTGCGATTCCCCAGCATATATGTCAGTGCGATGGATGTTGGAAAGTTCCCTAGCCAGCGTTGGCAGGCAACCACTGTCGGAGGCCGCTATCTTTGGCCCATGGCCCCACACTGCAACTTCAATGCGAGCAACTAAAGTACTGTTGAAGTTTCTGAAGGACACCAAGCCAGACGAGCAGCTCAAGCAGGGCAACTGTCTCATATGCATAAGCACTCACCACTTCTCTTATTATCACGACCCATCCCAGTACTTTCACTCCCCTTCCCCCTTCCCCAGTGCAGAGTAGCAGACTAGAGCGCACTAGCTCAGGTTGACCTCTCCGTTTTTCCTGTCAATCTTCTTTACTTGAACTACTTCAGTGTATCAGGTGATGGCAAGAAGAAGAGTTGTAACGGTCATTGGTATGAAGTGGTGGAACAGTCGCGTTGCTCAGCGGTTGTCATGCCGAGTCTCAAACCAGGCTCTGTTCTTTTTCTTTGTATTTTGGAATTTTGTGTCCCTGTTACTGTTTTTCCCTTATAATACTTTCGGCCCAGCCAAGCAGGTCCTCTGGTGTTTGAATGTGGCCGTAATATGGTCACTGTTCTGTGCGCGTCGCGAATGCACGGCCAGACTTTTCTTTCAAGAGGGAAGCGGGCCTCCCTTACTTTTATGGCTTTCTCTTTCACTGGCCCCCCGCGGACTCCAAGCTGTGCGCGAGAGAAAGGACCCCGCTCCCTCCGTTCGGTTCCTGAAAGAAACCCAGTGACGACGCTTCGGGGTGGTCGGCTGTTGTTTCCCGTGCCTGGGGGCGGCGACGGGGATGGAAACCACAGTTGGAAAAGCGCGGGACGGGCAGACTCGCCCCACCAGCCCTAGAGACCGGACCACTTTTTTACGGGGCTAAAACTGAACGTTTTGTGTATTTTTGACTTGCTTTTTTGACCTTCTCAGTGTAATTAAAGTTTGTTTTAAATGTTCAACTGCGTTCGACCCGTTATCTAGCTGGACAGCGGACGCTTTGATCCCGTCAAGTGCGATCCGCGAGGCCAGCATAGTAAAAAAGTGAAGTCGACTGCCATCGGCCGCCAACTCAACATCCGCTGCAGTGGAATACGTCGTACGGCAAGACCTCCGGTTTGACCATGACATCCGCCTACTGCAAGGACACGGCATCGCCTACAAGTTGAGCAGCTGACGGCACACAGGGCATCGACAAGGTGGGCTCGTTTCAAATTTCATCGCGCAGCTTAGCAGGCTTCACCACATACGTCCGCTTTGAGTGAGATACGTCGTGAAGCACGCACGCCAAAATGGATCAGGACAAGCTGACGCCTGAAACGACTCAAGTTATGACAGGAGAGCATGAAGCTTCTACGGAAAACATTCGATCCCAAAGAGCAACTACGTTTTCCATGAAAGCTAAAGAAACATATGAAACAAGCCGCGAAGAGCACTGCCGGAGAATAGACGCTGCCTGGAAGAACGTGGAGACAGCTATTTTCAAAGTGTCATGTGCGAAAGAGGAAGACGTTAACAGCGCCGCAACGCAGCTTCGCGCAAGCTATGAGCGCTACGAGCATGTCGCCGCCAGATATGCTACCTTCCTCGCCAAAACGAGCAGACCTGAAACCCAGCAGGAATTAGAACTTCAGAAGGCAATCGATGCAGATCGTTATGTGACTGTAAGCGACAAATTACGTGAGGCTACAGAACGAGAATGCGACCGCTTACAAGAGGTAACGTCGCAGCACTCTCTATCGGCCCACTCAAGCGTTTCTTCAAGGTCACGACGATCGGGCTCGTCAACAATCAGCCTAGCCGCCGTACAAGCACGCGCACAAGCTGAAGCCGTCCGGGCCAGAGCAGAGTTTGGTCGCAGAGAGGCCGCGATGCGTATTGAGAAGGCAAGAATTGAGGCTGAATTGGATATTTTGCAGCATGAAAAAGAAGCGGCAGCTGCAAACGCACAGGCGAATGCGCTCGAGGCAGCCGTGGAGCAGGATGGCGGGGAGCGCATGCGCACGCTCCCTCCTGTGGACCGAACGCTGCAGACTAGGAGTTATATCGATGAGCAGCAAGCCCTACGCAACTCTGCGCTCGTGTTTACTGAGGAGGCCGTTACCAACTCAAGCGACGACGTAAACCATGCTCGCTCGTCGCCGAGGGCCAACACAGCTGCGAATAATTCGATGTGTCTGCGAGATGATGAACGTCCACCTGACTACGATGCTGCCCCTAACAACCCAAGTTGTAAGCATGCTGGAGCTACGAGTCGTCCTATGAACTTACGAGTTGGTCCGCAGCTGCTTGTGCACGCCCCGACACACAACAGTTCAAGCTCAGAGCTAGCCGATGTCCTCAAATTCCTGTGCCGCAAGGACCTTGTTTCAAGCGGTCTTATCAAGTTTGATGATCGACCTGAGAACTTTCGCGCTTGGAAATCATCGTTCAAAGGTGTCGTCAAAGATCTAGGTCTTTCGGCCCAGGAAGAGTTGGACCTTCTCATCAAATGGCTCGGCCCTGAATCATCAAATCAGGCTCGGAGGTTGAAATCGGTGCACGTGGATGACTTTTCAACGGGCTTGAACGTTGTGTGGAAACGGCTCGACGACATCTTCGGGCGCCCTGAGGCAATTGAGGATGCACTACTGAAGCGGCTGGAAGACTTCCCGAAGATAGCTTACCGGGAAAATACCAGACTCCAGGAACTTGGCGACCTCCTGCTAGAACTCGAGGCTGCGAAAACTGACCCGTATCTTGCCGGTCTTGGCTATTTGGATACCGCAAGAGGGGTCAACAAAATTGTCTCGAAGTTGCCATCTGGACTTCAAGAAAATTGGATGTCGGCGGGGTCGAAATACAAAAAAGATCATGACACTGCATTTCCACCCTTTTCTTTCTTTTGCAAATTTGTTAGAGATCAGGCCAGCATGAGGAACGACCCGAGTTTCATCTTGCATGCACAAAATGCGCCATCTGAATTCAATCAGAGGAAGCAAGACAATGCTACCAAGACCACGCGGCAAAGATCGTCTGTGTCAGCGAGAAAAACAGAAGTGGATCCTGCTTCTGCCAAAATTAATCAAGATGCCACTGCTAACGAACAGCAACCGGAATCGAGGGACTTTAAAAGGTGGTGTCCATATCACAAGAAACCTCACCCTTTGGAAAGGTGTCGCGTCTTCCGTGAGAAAACCTTGGAAGAGCGGCAATCTTTCATAAAGAAGCAAGGGATCTGCCTACAATGCTGCTCATCCAAGAACCACATGCAGTGGCAATGTCAGGCAGTTGTGAGATGCCTCATATGCGACAGCACCGACCACGCCACAGCGCTTCACCCAGCACCGCCAACCTCAGAGCCGTCAAGGGCTAGTGGGTCTGATGACAGTACCACAGATGACTCAGAAAGAAGAGTCACATCTAGGCGTACTGAAGTGGCAAACGCTGACAACAGCACAAGGTCGTGTGCCAAAATCTGCCTCGTAGAGGTCACCCATGAGACTCAGCCTGAGAAGACAGTTAGAGCGTACGCGATTCTTGACGACCAGAGTAATCGCTCGTTGGTTAGGCCAGAACTCCTCAACGAGTTCGGAGTGAAGGGGACGCCTACGCAATACACGCTGCGCACTTGCTCCGGCAGTACTGAAGTGGTTGGAAGAGTCGCTCATGGTTATTTCGTGCAGAGCATGTCAGGCGAAGTCAAGTTTCCTCTTCCACCTCTCCTCGAATGCAAGGCAATTCCAGAAAACAGAGAGGAAATTCCGACACCTGACGCTGCAAGGCACTACCCGCACTTGAAGTCAGTAGCAAATCACATTCCGCCTCTTGAGGAGGCTGGAATACTGCTCCTTCTTGGCCGGGACATCCTAAGAGCTCACAAGGTTCGTCAGACAATCAACGGACCCCACGACGCGCCGTATGCTCAGAAGCTCGACCTCGGATGGGTCATTGTCGGTGACGTTTGCGTTGGTCAAACGCGGAAAACGGGCAGCGTCAACGTGTTCAAGACCCATGTGCTGGACAGTGGGCGACCATCTCTTTTTGAGCCATGCCCAAGACATTTCTTTGTTAGGGAGGCGCCGATTCTCTACTCTGCGGATAAGGCCTCAAAAGATTTACGATTGGCAGCAACATTGGATGACAACCTGGGCCCGAATCTTTTCGAGACAACCGAATTTTACAACCAGCGTGCTCTCTCCATGGAAGACAAGACATTCCTCAAGATAATGAACAGTGAATTCACCCAAGACAAATTAAACAATTGGGTCGCCCCTCTCCCCTTTCGCACACCAAGAAGTCGGCTTCCGAACAACAGAGAACAAACTCTGTCTCGTCTGCTCTCGCTACGGCGTACCCTGCGAAAAAATCCTGAAACAAGGGAACGTTTCGTGAACTTCATGAACGAGCTCTTCATCAAGGGTCATGCGGAGGAAGCTCCACCACTTCACGTGGACGAAGAATGTTGGTATCTGCCCATATTCGGCGTTCACCACCCCCAGAAGCCTGATCAAATCCGAGTCGTGTTTGACTCCAGCGCTCAGTATGAAGGGGTATCTCTGAACAACGTTCTCCTGACCGGCCCTGACCTGACGAATAACCTTGTGGGGATTTTGATACGCTTCCGGCAAGAACCAGTTGCGGTTACAGCGGACGTCCAGCAAATGTTCTACAGTTTCATGGTTCGCGAGGACCATCAGAACTACCTGAGGTTCCTCTGGTTTAAGGGCAACGATATCTCCAGAGAAATCATAGAGTGCCGAATGAAGGTTCACGTTTTCGGCAACAGCCCATCGCCAGCTGTTTCAACGTATGGCCTTCGACGGACTGCCCAACAAGCTGCCCCACGATTTGGCGAAGATGCCAGGAAGTTCGTTGAAAGAGATTTCTACGTCGATGATGCACTTAAGTCTCTTCCGAGCGAAGAAGATGCCATTAGTCTGCTGCAAAGAACACAGAAAATGCTTGCAACGGCTAACATAAGGCTGCACAAGATAGCTTCGAATAGGCAGAATGTGCTGAATGCATTTCCTCGAGAGGACCACGCCCAGGGACTGAAGAACCTCGACTTCGGCACAGACGCGTCGCTTACGCAGAGAAGTCTCGGTCTGCTGTGGGGCATAGGCGACGACAGCTTCGTCTTCAGGGCTCCTCGTCAGGACAGGCCATATACGCGGCGAGGAGTGCTGTCGGCCGTCAACAGCCTTTACGATCCACTAGGGTTTGTGGCTCCAATAACGGTTCAAGGCAAGTACCTTCTCCGTGACCTCGTGACGAAGGGTTACGACTGGGACACGCCGCTTTCGGACGAGAAAAAGCAGAGATGGGACGAGTGGAAGAACTCTCTCCAGGCACTACAGCACCTTCACGTGCGAAGAACGTATGCGCCAGTCTCGACGCTTGAAGCCGAAAGCAGGGACATTCATGTATTTTCAGACGCGTCCACAAGGGCCGTCGCAGCTGTGGCATACCTGCGCGTGACTGACAAGCAAGGAAACAAACACGTCGGATTTGTCATGGGAAAGGCCAAGCTTGCTCCACAACCAGAACACACCATCCCAAGGCTTGAGTTGTGTGCAGCAGTGCTTGCTGTAGAGATGACCGATTCTATGCTACGAGAATTGGACTTCCAGCCGAACTCGGTCACGTTCTACACGGATAGCAAAGTGGTCTTGGGTTACATATACAACGAAACAAGAAGGTTCTACGTGTATGTGGCCAACAGGGTGCAGCGGATACGTAGCAGCACGCAACCTGAACAATGGAAATACGTTCACACAGACGAAAATCCAGCAGACCACGCCACTAGAGCGATTCCAGCAGCACAGCTTAAAAGCACGAACTGGTTGTGCGGACCTGATTTTCTCTCACGACGAGAAGAGGAAGCACGGTCGTCGAGCTTCATCCTCTCAAATCCTGACGAAGACAAAGAAATACGCCCTGAAGTCTGCACTCTGGCGACGGAGGTGAACAAACGACAGCGACTAGGAGCTGAACGCTTTCATAGACTCTCGAACTGGAAATCTCTCACTCGTGCTGTAGCAAGTCTGATCCAGGTTGCCCATCGCGCAAAGAACGCATCACAAGGAGAGGTAGCTCCCGTTGAGGCGCTCTCCAAAGCCAGGCTCGTCATCATTCGCGCAGTACAGCAGGACGCATTTTATGAAGAGATATGCTGTATCCAGAGAGGAGAGCAGGTTCACAAGACAAGCTCGCTTCGAAGGCTTGACCCATTCTTAGACGCCAACGGCTTGATCCGCGTCGGCGGCCGCTTGAACAGAAGCGACCTTCCAGACGATGAGAAACACCCTCTCTTATTGCCGGGTCGGCACCATGTGGCGAAGCTTCTCGTGCGCCACCACCATGAATGCGTGCAACACAAGGGCCGACACTTCACAGAAGGAGCCGTACGAGCTGCTGGGTATTGGATCGTCGGAGGTAAAAGGTGCATCTCATCCGTGCTGCAAGCATGCATTTCATGCAAGAAGCTGCGAGGGCGCTTTCACGACCAGAAGATGGCTGACCTTCCGGCAGACCGAATCAGCACAGATCCTCCTTTCACGAATGTTGGAATCGATGTTTTCGGTCCCTGGATGATTGTCTCTCGCCGAACGAGAGGTGGTGTTGCAAACAGCAAGCGCTGGGCAGTCATGTTCACTTGCTTAAGCATTCGCGCAGTGCACATTGAGCTGATCGAATCAATGGATACGTCGAGTTTCATTAATGCCTTCCGAAGGTTCCTAGCAGTGCGAGGGCCCGTCAAGCTAATACGCTCTGACTGCGGGACCAATTTTATCGGAGCTTGCAGAGAACTTGGAATCAGCGCAGAGGGCATTCATCGCTCACAAATAGGCAAGTTCCTCAGCGGAAACGGCTGCAAATGGATATTCAATCCACCGCACGCGTCCCATATGGGCGGTGCGTGGGAGCGGATGATAGGCATTGCACGTCGCATTCTTGACTCAATGCTCATGCAGTCACGTCATCAACGACTCACGCATGACATTCTTGCAACCTTTTTGGCAGAAGTTGCGGCCATCATTAATACCAGGCCCATAACTCCTACTTCGTCTGACCCCGAAGATCCCACAATCCTAACTCCGGCGACACTCTTAACCCAAAAACACGGAAGCGCATCTGTAACAACTGGGCAGTTAGATACAAGCAACCTCTACAAACGGCATTGGCGTCTCGTGCAAAACCTGGCTGACGAGTTCTGGAAGCGCTGGCGCACAACGTATGTCACTACTTTGCAACAACGCCGAAAATGGCAAGCAACAAAACCCGACCTCAAAGAAGGCGACGTCGTTCTACTCAGGGATAAAGAAGCAACCCGCAACGACTGGCCCGTCGGAGTGATTACACGAAGCCTGCCCAGCGCAGATGGAAGGGTGCGCAAGGTCGAGCTGAAAACAGCCAAAGACGGGGTTGTGAAAACATTCTTCCGGCCAACAACAGAAGTTGTGCGTTTGCTGTGACCGTGATATAGTGGTGGCGTCTTAACAACGGAAGACACCAGACGGGGAGTGTTCTGTGCGCGTCGCGAATGCACGGCCAGACTTTTCTTTCAAGAGGGAAGCGGGCCTCCCTTACTTTTATGGCTTTCTCTTTCACTGGCCCCCCGCGGACTCCAAGCTGTGCGCGAGAGAAAGGACCCCGCTCCCTCCGTTCGGTTCCTGAAAGAAACCCAGTGACGACGCTTCGGGGTGGTCGGCTGTTGTTTCCCGTGCCTGGGGGCGGCGACGGGGATGGAAACCACAGTTGGAAAAGCGCGGGACGGGCAGACTCGCCCCACCAGCCCTAGAGACCGGACCACTTTTTTACGGGGCTAAAACTGAACGTTTTGTGTATTTTTGACTTGCTTTTTTGACCTTCTCAGTGTAATTAAAGTTTGTTTTAAATGTTCAACTGCGTTCGACCCGTTATCTAGCTGGACAGCGGACGCTTTGATCCCGTCAAGTGCGATCCGCGAGGCCAGCATAGTCACTGCAAGCTTACTCTTGCAGTGGGCGGATGAGATTAAGAAGTTTGCAGAGACAACGTGGCCACAATTAGTACATGAACGGGGTAGTTGGAGAAGTATGGGAGAGGCCTTTGCCCTGCAGTGGGCGCAACCAGGCTGATGACGATGATGAAGCTTACTCTTGCTGCCAGACGTTTCAGTGTGCCGCCGACACCATCGTACGCACTTTTGCCGTGTGAAGTGGCGAATAAATGTCATTCTACCGATAGACTGTGGCCCTCTTCGTTGTAGCAAAGATTCAAAGCGTTGTTTTTGTTCTTATATTATGGTGAAGCTTCATCAGAGAAATAATGAGTTTTTTACTTCAGGTAGATCTTGTTTGGCTATCTTAAGCACTGCACTCTTCAATGTGTGTACTGAGACTGTATCAGGCTCCAAACAGTCTGGAAGAGCAATGGAATACCACGCAGAGACCTGTCCAGAGTTGCTTTGGTCCTTGCAAAAATAGACAACTACGTGGTTTATTGTGGCTTCAGTGTTAACTTAGTGGTACAGCTGTGGTGTGCCATGAAGTATAAAGCTAATTTTCCGCGATATCCAACACCATGACGGCCATGTGCTGACTTTGGTTAAATTTCTGTCTCGAAAGTAGTGAGCTTGATGCTTACTGATGAAATGGGAATCTTAAGTTGATTCCACATATCTGTGAACTTCTCAGAAATTTCTTCTGGTGTCAAAACAATGTTTTCAAGTCTACAGATGACCCCACTTATCGATTGCTGGACATGTATGTTGTCTCTGCTCTCGATCACATGGGCAAGACTTTGCTGAAGAAGGAACTAGATCCGTGTGATTTGTGGCAGGGCAGGATGCCCGTTCGCTGAAAATGCAATCTTGGTTACCAAGTCGACATACAAATGTAGCCGAGAGCTCTTCCGTTGTCTCCTTGGGCCACTAGAACAAAGCATTACTTTAATGTTCTGATAACTCATGCAATGTGGCACTACCACTTCTATCAGCCGAAACGACGAATGTTTAGAAGATACACTTCAAAGCGAAAGTGTGCTTTCATTCTTCACGCATTTTCTTCAAGTTCATCAATAATAGACGCCTTTGTTGGCCCTTCAAAGTGTCCTAGGCAATAAGACACTGAGTTATTCTCATAGAATGTTCTGATCAATAGCTTCACTTCGTCACTAACTGGGTGACTACGCCTTCTTCACCTTATAGAATGCCACGTGGAGCCTTGACTTTCATTGCCTTGCAAAGTTGTTCCGATGCACCAACAATCTCCATAACTTTTTAACAGACCGAGATTGGTTGGTGAAAGTTGGGCACTGTATTTTTTTGTCTACTTTATTCCAGGGAAGCCTCTCTTTTTATTTTTGTTCAGGTCTTGCATCAAGCAGACTTAATCATTCAGGAGGAGTTCAGCACCCTCGTGTTTGTCACAGATAAATGGCTGGCACAGTTCCAGGGACGTAGCCGTTATTCCCTTTGCTTTTTCTTGCAATGTTTCCGCTTTCCTTTTTTTGCGTATAACTGTCACCCGCGCTGTAGTTGTTAACGCGATTGCGTTAAGGGCCTCGTGTCGCAGAAAGACCAGCGTTGGTGGCCGGCGTCCAGCGTGAGACGTCGCTCTGACAAAAAGTATTTCAAACCATGCGTTCCCAACCGCGCAGCTCTGCATGTGGCGCAAGGAAATTACTGAACTAATTGAATTTCTCAAGGTAAAATACGTTGAAAAATCGTAAAGTACGACTCACACACAACCTACAGACATGATAAATCGGACTGTAATTAGAATATACGACAAAACATAAATCTGTTACGCGGGAACTCAAACACGAACCCCTTTTAACGTGATATCGTTCTCCAGCTGCCATTTGAGGTCTACCTTAGTAGGAGCGGCGCGGCCCCCTCGGTGCCTTGCACATCATCAATAAATTTACCACAATGCTCGCCTTCGCGCATAGCGTTCGTCGCCAGCGTTCCCCGGTGAACATTACGGTTACTTAAGCCGCAGTTGCCGAGAAGCGTGAGAAGCACTCAGGAATGCTATCGCGTTCCACTCTTAGAGGCGAAGCCTAAGCGTTCTCCCAGTTATCTTCCTTTTACACTGCTCCCAACACGTCCTTCCAAGGCCTCCATTTCTGTTCCAGTATCACTAGCTTCAGGCTCATTTTCACTACCTCCGGACCGAGCGTCGAGATCTTGTTCCGACAGCACCATATTTGTCATATTTTGAGTACTGTATAATTGGCGCATGCAAGCTTCACAAATTCGTTTTCCTGGAACTAGACCCAAGGTAGGGTGACCATCAACAACTGCCAGTGTAATGACCATCTACCCTTGGCAGCGTTTCCCATGTCTGAGAAATAGGTGCGAACCACACCATGGCCCTACCTAAAGCTTCTTCTTAACCTCCCTGCCTTGCCTCTTCATCTTCCTCTCTACATTGCACTTGTGCGGCAGGGCGCTTCGTTGAACGTTGAACTGAATGCATCTTCCACCCACGTAATACCTATTAAGGTCGTGTCGCTGGGAAGAAAGGACTTCCTGTCGAGAAGTATATACTTGCGCGTGACAGCTGCTGCACGGAGATGGGGATCGTCCCTTTCGGCCCACAACGAATGCACATGTAATCGCACCATGTAATGCAGCGGCCACTTGAAGCGATGCTGACCTCGATCCCTCTCGGAGAGTCGAATACGATTCGGCCTGAAGTCGTCACCACGAAGCAAGAGAGATGACCTCCTCACTGGAAAAGACGATGTTACGGCTGCCACCAGTAGTCACGGGGACGGGGTTTCGGTGACCTTCAACATCGTTTGCTTGGAGCTCGAACCAGGTTGACCATCGAAGACGGTTCGGCAGGGAAGGCGAGGTGATGTAAAAACAATAAAAGAAGTTTAATACATCATTACGGGTGAGCAGTGTGCTCCAAGACAAGAAAACATACGGGAACGTTCGGCATGCGTGCTCCTACACGTAAGGGCTGAACGGTCTCCACGTGGCGGCTCGCTGGCCTTCTTATACCCTCCACCATCCTGGCAACCTTGGTCTCTCTTGCTGCCTGGTAGAGTGCCTCGTCAGCACATGTCGGGTCAACTCACACAGAGGAACACGGAGAGAACCCACTCTGGCGTAGACAGGTTGAACATAGGTCCCGTCGAGTAACCCACACAGAGGAACACGGAGAGAACGCACTCTGGCGTAGACAGGTTGAACATAGGTCCCGTCGGGTAACCCACACAGAGGAACACGGAGAGCAACAGCTCTTTTGGGGTAGAAAGTTCGAACATAGATCGTGTTATGATCGACCTGTCAAGTGTGAGAAAAATTTAAAAATTCAGGCATCCGTTCCCATGACGAGATAATTGCCCTGTTCCCCCAAAAAAGCTTCATCCTTTCACGCCCTGAGCAGACACAAAGGGAAGGACGAAAAGAAGACCCGAAGGGCAGGAGATCGTCAACTTCCGAAACTTGAAGGCACATATACTTCCACACGCTCCCCAAGTTTTCCAAGACATCGACTGCCACAATACCACAAGGGGTTATTTAAGGCCGCCTTGTTCCCCGTGTTAGGCATGTTATGATAGACCTGTCAAGTCTGAGCAACGTTCAAGCGGGTGTTCTCATGTCGACAAAATTGACCTCTTCCCCGAAAAAGCGTCACCCCTTTATGCCCTGAGCAGACACGAAGGCAAGGACGTAGAGAAGAAAACCCGAAAGGCAGAAGCTCGTCGACTGCAGAACCTGACCAAGGCACTGATAATTCCACAGGCTCCCCAAGTTTTCCAAGAAGACATCGACGACCAAAGAACGCAAGGGGTTGTGTAAGGCCGTTCTTGCCCCCGTGTTAATCAGAACCACTCGAGACTCGGAAAGTGCCAATAACATGTACCAGTGAAGAGAATACATTCTGTCCTATTGTTTTTTTTCATCGTTACGATGCCCACCTTCGTCGTCGTTTCCTGATTCTTGCGGTGAAGACTCACCTCACCCGCTCAGGATCTTATCCGTCGCATCGGGTCAGCCCCCACGAAAAAAAAAAAAACATGGAGAGAGCCACTCTGGCGTAGAAAGGCTGAACGTAGGTCACGCCCTGGTCAACCCAGGCAAAGGAACACGGAGAGAAACCATTCTTTGGGGTAAAAAGGTTGAACGTAGGGCAAAAGAAAGCAGGTTTTGCACTGGTGCATACTCCCGTCGCACATACCCGACGGACAAGTTTTTTCATGTTGACGAGCGTGACGATAAGGCACGTGTTGTCTCCGGAGTTTGGCATCCATTCCATTCATTGCCGCACAAAGTGAACCGTCAAAAGCGATGACTTGGCGCACTGTCTTGATGAGTAATCCAAAGAGAGTAGCGGATGCTACGTGACGACCGGCTAATCAAAGCGAATACAGCACCTCTTTCCGCCAGGGCTCCTACCCGCCCAAGGTGACCGGACTGCACCCATTCTTTCGTCGAGGTTACTTAAAGAGCCCGCCTTGTATCTTTTATTCAATCTTCTCATTTCATTCCTTCGCCATCTTGTAAATAAATCGTTGAATCTTATACAACGCAAATTCCTCATCTTTCCCCGGTCGATTTATCTCCTGACGCTCACGGCGCGTGCAGCTCGGACCACTATCACTGAAGTAATAACGGACGGCAAGCCACGACGACCAAAAATACGGCGTTGGATCATCGCTTATATGCTCCTCAGCCTACGAGAATGGTAGGCTACGCGTGTAAACGCTGCCAAGGAAAGCAATTTTGCCTTCCAAAGACAAATACCCTTTTCGAAGCACTGCCTTCATCATGAGGCTTCGCTTGTCCACTCACTGTTGGTCGAAGTAGTACCATATATGACTGAATCTCTGAAAAAAAAATATCGAGAAAACATGAGAAGAAACTAAGCACCGCTCATCGGACGATTCAGAATAAAACGATAGGCACAATGTTAAGAGAAAGATTGAGCTCGGGAATTCCTGTCTAAATATACGGGAAAGGAGCAGTCGTTTCTCTCGGTAATTACTATACGAAATTTGATGAGGTTTGTTGCACCTAAAAAGAAAAAGAAGTTAGAATATTGGGACTGTTGGAAGTTGATTTTCTATTTAGACCCTTAATTTCTTTTAATAAAAACTAACAAAAATCATAAATTTTCAGAAAACGTGACTAACAAGTTTACAACTTTTACTCAGCAATGAAAAACGATATCACAAATATGTAAATTTCACCTAATAACACATCTAAATTGGACAAATTTGATAAACATATACATGGTTCTCATGTCCGTCACTAATATGTGAGTGGCAGCTTTGCAAAAAGCTTGTAAGCATTGTAACAATATTATCTAAGATATAAATTAGTTCATCAAATTTGTCCTCTTTGGATGGTCTGGTAGATGCAATTCACAAAACAGCGATATCTGTTTTTGATGCAGAAAGACAAATTTATAAACTTCGGGCTTCCATTTTTTAAACAGGAAATTGCACAAAAATCCTTGCAGTAAATTTCAGGCCATAAATCAAAAATCCGCTTTTAATAATTTACCTTTTTCTCTCAAATGTCAAAAACTTCAATCAAACCGGCCCACGGGTTATCTCAGGAGAGCATTTCCGCGTTTTACATGTATTTGAATAGGCGGCATCGCAGTTGTGCCGAGCTAAAGCTTTCTCTTGAGAGACGGCAATACGAATTAGAGTGCCGAAAAAGTGTAGAGTGACAAGAGTGACATTATTGTTAAGTTCAAAAGGAAGGAATGGAGCTCAAGGAAGATCGCTGCTGCTCTATTGGTGTAAGGGACTGGCTGCAATTAAAGTGATGCGATTTGGGAATTAGTCTAAAAGAAACTGTGTCTACGGACGAAAAACCGGGGAAGATAGTATAGAGAACCCTGGGAGAGGTTTGTGCTCCAGCAGTGAATTTAAAGATAGACTGATGATGACACGAAATTAGTACCACTAAGTATGGCACCAGGAAAGAAAGTCCCACATATAGTGGTACCGTGGAAAACATTGAAGTGGCCACAGCGTTGGGGTGACCGCTTCTCTGAGCGCTCGGAAGCGCGGACTCGACCGAACGCCACAGCGGTCACGTGTGTGTTCGAGCCAGTACAAAATTACGACAAGCCGTTCTGTCCAAGGACACGTTTGACACGTGTTTGCAGCGGGCCCAGAGTTTATTTCCTGCTACTAGCGGCAGATGTCGTCGACCAACTCCGACTTACGAAGGCCAGCACGTCCAGGCACGAGGATGTTAAGTATAGCTGTTTACATATTGATACAGACTTACAGAAAGTGCAAACTGTCTGCTGTTAGACGCCCAGAAACACAGCAAGTTTTTTTTTCCTCATGTGGCCTCTTCCTTCAGTGCTAGTGGCAGTGTTCAGGAACCTAATTTTGAAAAAACTAAGCAACCAATTGCTGCGCGACTTCATAGACAATGTGCATCGACTGAAGTTCAGAAGCATACCACGTGTTTTGAAGCTGTGCTTGGTCGCATTGTATTCGACCTATGTGCAATAATCGCTAGGTCTGCAAGACTTCCTGACTATGAATAAACAGCAGCTGGAAACCTAATGATGCAAAGGCAGCTTCGAAATATTGCCCATAGGGAAGGGAAAAACATAACGGTAAAATAATCAATCCTACATAATTTCTATCCGCCATTTCAGCATAATTACATTGGAGTTTCCTTACTCATCAGTGCTATCAGATCTATAGTATCTCAAACAAAAGTTAATACAACGCCGAACTCCTATTTTTGCCGCTCGCTTGCTAATTTCAATCAGCGGCTGTTCGAACTAATGTATCTAAGGTCATGCAAGCGGCTGATGGGGCAGCCAGCTCACTGACCGCCATTGATAAGTGAAGTAGCATTCTCATACTTGTTTCGTACGAGGCTCTCAGTGAAACAGCGAAGGGCCGGGCGGAATACAGTTCAGTACTGCCACAAAATCGCACAGATCCTTCCTTTCTTTGCCACCAGTCATCAAGCAAAGCATTTCAAGGAGAATGTAGAGACGGCGGAATGCTTCGCCTTTTTAACTCTGGCTGTCGAATCTCTGCACAGCATGCCCAGTCCTAGTGCGCGTTCCGGCACTGTGTAACACGTCGCCCCTTTCCGCCCCGGCACGAAATACTTCCGGCCCTATCCCATCTCTGGGTTCCGTTCCGGGGCAAACCACTCGACACGGAAACGGTGCCCATTAAAACCACGAGCCTATCGCGCTCGAAGGCACATCCCACTCCTCCTCTTTGCTAGAAGAGTGTAAGCCCGTGACGTACGTACTTCTTCTCGAACTTGCATTATGCTCTTAGCTCGTACCCAGCCGTACACGCTGTGGGCAAAAAGAAAAAAAAAGGAAAGAGAGGAAACGAGATAAACATTTCACAACCGTGCGGTGAGCGCGTGCACGGGGCAATTTCCCAGCACCACGAGCCTGTCTGTATGAGGTGAGAGAGAGAGAGAGAGAGGATCGCCGAGACACAAACAAGCACGAAACGATAAAAAAGGGGCGCCTCGAGCAACGGAGAAGCACCAGCAGAAAGCAGCAAGCAGCGGCAGGCAGGCAGCACAGGAAGAGGTCGCCGGCGGAGGAAATCGCGCTCAGAGCAAAGCCTACACGTACGCACACACACACGCACACCAGCGCACACACAAGGCGAGAGAGTGCCGCGGCGAGGGATATCCTTCGGCGACCTTGGCAAGAAGGCACCCCCACCGAGCGCCCGTGGTGCTCGCCGACTTGACCGGTCGGCCGCGCGAGTCCGTCGGGAGTGCAGGTCGCACTGGTAGCCGCCACCGGGACATCGCCGAAGAAGATGCCGCGAAGTTTGGAGGAGGACCGCTCGGTCGGCGCCGTCGCACCCGCAACGAGGTGACGGCCGCCGTCGGAGAGACGAGAGGTCGCCCGCCGCAGAGTTGGGAACAACAAGCGTGAAAGACAGAAAGCGCCTGTGATGACCCGCGCGGCTCGCCTGGTCGCCTTCGCGCTGTGGGGACTCGTTGTGTGTGGACCGCGGGTCGCGGGATACGTGTGGAACCAATCGGACAACGAGTCGATTTACACGCAAGGTAGGGAACGATCATGAAGCTCGGCTGCCTTCTTGATGCGCAGTTTTTCTCACCTTCTTAATTAATTCAATGACCTCCTAATTTGTTTGTGTTTGCATTATGGCTGAAATTTTCTTTTTCTGACCTCCTTCTCTTTCGAAGGGCCCGTTGGTCCTTTATGTCTTTATCCGTTCCACCTATGTGGCCGGGGACAAAAGAACGCGCCCTAAGCTTATAATTTGGTGTTTTAATAATGCACCAATGCCGTTTGCTTTCTTACATCACTGACCGCTTTTCACCCTTGGCTGACGCAGTGTACTGGCGTTTCCATATTAGTAGGGGCCACCGGTGTGAAACTGAAGTGTGTCATAGCGTGCGGTTCACCTTATGCGAAGAGTGACCGCGCAATGGTCTATCAGCGAATTGTCAGGTTTTTCAAGACAAATGAAAGCACTGACAAGGACGTCATGGACTTTTGGTGACGGGCACCCCCACGAATGTTACTACATACTCGCATTTAGTCGATGCCATGGCGTTTCTTCTTTTGCTGGTGAGCTAGCTCCCTTCAGTAAACGGAATACTTTTGAGGTGGAGCATACTGTATCGACAGCGCGCGTTTCATGTCCCAATATAGCACCTAAGTAATCGTCTAGTGTTCAGGTACTGATATCATCTTGTACAGGTATACTCATCAGATTAATAAAGTCAAATGATTTTCACCAATCTAAATAGACATTACTATCAAATTGAAATCAATCGGTCTGGGCAGCTTTTCTTCCCATCGCGCAACCATAACGTGAAGGTTATCTTTTTTTACAACGAAGTTGTTGGCCTCTAGTCGCTCAGGAATTTTTGTGTACGCACGCGCGGTGCTCCTTCAAAAATGTGGACCCATCCCGGAGACAGTGCAAACACTTGAGAAGCGCACAGTGGGCTGCTTCTCCAAGAGGCATCACATGACGTCATCAGGTGACCTCATCAATTGACGAAGACGTGATCGTGTGACGTTACATTTCGAATGATGACGTCATCAGATTACGTCATCATGCGATATCGTGACGTAACGATGCCGTTATTCTAGTTTGTTCGAATTACAACCCGAAGCTCTCTTGTCGGCAGTTTTCGTGCAACTGGTACTTGAAGAATTCTCTGACTCGGTTTACTTTGCAAAATTGAATTAGTTCAATAAGGCACTTGCGCTTGGCGGTGGCCTTTGAGGAATGACCATGCATGTTGCACTTCCACACACGTGCGTGTGACATACGTCACTAGTAGCCGTGATGCTTTCCTAACGTCGGCAACAGCTTCGCTGTATACCCAGTTTCACAGGGTGGAATGGAGGCAGATTTAGTACAAAAGCTAACCAATTACTAGAGATGCGTCTCCTTCAACTTCGATTACTGAAACATTCACTACAACCACTCATGTTATGCTGTTACTACCAACACCGCTACCAATACCATCCACGACGCCTGATATAGGAACTAAACACTTCGTAATGCTGATGCAGTTTTTCTGTGTGCGTTTTTCGGTGACGTTCCCCTGAACGTTTTGTTGTTCCTTTAAATGTGTTCGTTCGATTCCGCAAATTATCTAAACCTGCGTTTAGGCAAGTGCAGCTTTTCATTTACCCCTATATTTTGAGTTGGCAGTAGGTGTCATACCCTGGCTCATCGATATAAGCTCGCATAACTTTAATGCGATTAATATATTTCACCACTAAATTTGATATCACTTTAGAAATCAGTATGAGTTTCAGAAACCCGACTTATCCAATAAAACGAAATAATTTAATGCCAGCTGAAAAATGTGAAAGGCAACACCATACGGAACCAAGAATGTGCCGTATTATAAGTTAAATATTAATATTTTTCACACCGCTAATACAAAGTGCGCGCATGAAAGTGCGCGCATTTTATGGCGCAATGAAATGCTGCATAAAAACGATACATAGAAATCAGTCCAGCAAATTTCGGTATAGCAGGACGTTGTTGTTTTCAGAAGTATCGGACAAAGATCTCAATACATGGATTTAAAGAATAGTGTCAGCACAGCGACTTAAACCGACATGTTTCGAGCCGAATGCAGAGCATGTCGTTCCCTTCAGTTTGATACTCCAGCCGTGGCAAAAAGCAGACACCAAACGCTCACCCAGCATGCGAAGTGAAATTGTTTGAGTTCGAATCGAACAGTCGCATCTTTGTAAAATCAAAACGACAAATTCATCTAATCGGTCGTGTCTTTTTTTCTTCACAAACTCGTCCCCTGTCCCCACTCCTTCAACGACGCTTAGAGCGAGAGGGCAAAACACAAGATGACCCAGAGCATCTGGAGCACCGAGTCGACATCGTTTCCAGCTGGCCCAAGCCTTCGGGAGGTGCGTAACAAATTACTCCTCTGTACCTTGACTTAAGCTGCTACACGCGGCCTACTTCGACTGCCCGATTTGCTTCACGCACCCGGCACGCTGTCTTTGACGCGGATACGCGACAGGCGACAGCCGCTGTCACGGACAGTAAGCGGTCGCCTCCAGTAAAAACGAAGTGGTGGCAAGTGCATTCCTTCATCCTCTTGGCGGTTCGGTTCAGGCGCGGCAAACTTCAGTCCGACGCTTCTTACATTTGCGAGCTGCGGACGGGGCGGAGGAGCCCCGACGCGGCTAATGACAGAAGTTAAGGTCGAGCGACCTGGCGACTCGGGAGTGCCAATCTGATGGGTGGATGCCCTAAAATTGTTGAAGTGAAAAAAATAAGTACTCAGTGGCCAACGCTCCTTAAAAGCCCCGTTCTGTCCACTATGACGCACGAAACTTATTGTGGCTTCTCTACACACCACATCCCCTCACTGCCTCCTTGCTGTGTCTTCTTAGAGCGCTGGAGTGTAGGGCCCTTGCATCCATTTTCTGAAGTCGCCTGCACTAAACAGGTTCCCCGTGGGCAGGTGGAGCATGGCTGGATAACTGATGTATCATAAATCTAAGGTTCAGAAGTAGCGTTTCCAACCACCAGCTACACTATTAGAGAAACTTGGCGCGGTCCCAATATAGCTTGTTGGCGCGCGTTAATTGCATGCGTGGCTTCACCAACACGCTTGACGCATAGGGAATGTGCCGCGCCGAGTATTCTAATTGTGTCCGCGTCATTCCTGCCTCTACGTTTATTGCACATAATGTAAGCATACGTGCGTGTCGCGCGAGGCCTACTTACATCGCCTTCTGCGAAGTACGTGCTCTCACTCTTTCATATTTCGAAACTCATTCTTTTATATCGCGAAAAGAGGCCTACCTCCTTTCGCGATGTTCTTTTTTTTTGTAGGGCTAAGGTAAAAACAATAGCAGTCGCTGGGTATGCGTGGAAACATTTAACAAACAAGAAGAGGACGACGGAGTACACGAGACACGCGGCGCACCATCTTGGAGCAAGCCAGTCACCAAGCGAGTCGGACGCTTCTTAGTTTTATCGAACGTTGTTCCTCCCGCAAAGGCGTCGATCTCCCTTCGGTATGCTTGTATGTGTTTCAATAGCAGCAATAGCAAAAGACCGACACAATATAGACAACGACGAAGAAAGGTTGAACGAGACAACTACTGGCGGACAAGCGACGCAGGCGCAGCCTACGCACACGTCACCTCCGGTACGGCCGCGGCTTTGGACCTTCATTGCCAATCACGTTTTGTCGCTGCATTTACAAGCCCGCATAGAAATATTTAGTAGGTATGAAACACAGTTTGTCGGCGGGATGTTTGTCCACCTGCCTTTCGCCCGCCATGCAGTGCTTCTCAAATATTGAGCCGCATTTCTTGAACGCTAAGGCAAGTGGAGAGAAATATACACCCCGAAGTAGGATTAAGAAAGAAGCGTGTTATCTTTGCAGCTGAAACCATGGAGATTTTGCAACGCTGTATATGCCTATCGCAGTTCTTTTTTAAACAGAAAAGTTGTAGTTGCTTCTTCGAAATGAAGCGAAGCGGATTCTTTCATTCAATTAAAGAAACAAAGCAACGGACCGCCTCACGAGTCCAGATCCACATTAAAGTTCGTTCCGTCAGGCTTCCCATATGATTATATTCACAACAGAAAAAAAGGTACTGTAATTGTTTGGCTAAGACTCAGTTGAACCTCTTCTTCCTCCTGTTCAGATCGGACCTCGACGTCCCTGGACTTACCGGATCCGTCAAACTACGCGCGCCCTCCGAGCCGCCCTGCCGATACCCATCGCCACCGGCACGCTCCGGTCAGCGACAGCAACGCCATTTCCAGGTTCATCGACAAGCTGCAGCGGTCTCTCGAGCGTTCGACGCAGTTCGGAAGCCGCGCCGATTACCACGCCTGCCTAACGCCCAGCGGAAGCAAGGGTTGCTGCACTCCCGTTAGACTGTGCGTGCTGCCCGTGTTCCTAGACAGTCTGGACATGTTCCTCAAGTACACGTGCGCTATAGACAATGACCACATCGGCGTGTGCTGCCCGGCCGAGTTTGTGGCGAACACGAACATACCTCGGCGACCGGATGGCACCTTCGTCATTTCCACCGTCCTGAGTCCCAGCCCTTCGCGACCGACTAAACGAACGACGACGCACGCGATCGGCTCGACGGGTGGCTCGCGGCCTGTGCATCCTGTGTTGCACGAGGAACCGGCTTATCCGGACACTTCGGACCGCGGCGGTACCGACCATGTGAGTTTCATGACAAGTCACTAGCACTCAATATAGTATTTCGTCACCACTTCTTATTTCTGTTCGCGACTTTCCCGGACCCTTGATCGCCCTTGTGGAAAATTAGCCCAGAGGCAGGCTCCACCCATTTACGTCTAAACCCTTCCTTATCGTTAATGCCTCTGTAGCTTTGTTTATCATAAGGCTTTAAGTATTCCTTAAGGGAGTGGCCCTTTTGCCACCAAGAACGCAATATGGCTGAAAAAAAAAACAGAAATGGGCCAGCAAGAGTTTGTGAACTGTATCCTTTTATGCTACACAAATAGATTCAAGTTGAAGGGAACGAGTAGCGAAGCGCGTTGGTGTCAAAGCGAATCATTAAAATGTGCCTGTCGTGCCTGTGAGTTAAAAGCACATTGAATACCAAATATTTGAAAGTGATATGGCTTTCACAGCGAACCGGTAGACACAGGAAATGGCGTATAAACGTAGTAGGAACAATGGGTTTGTGTTCAATGAAGAATGATAGGAAATTTCACAAAGGTACGGCAGTTATTTATTTTGCTACAAAATACGAAGGGGGGGGGGGGCACAGGTTTTCTTGGAGTATTGAAAGCAGGACGAGTTGGCATTCAAAACTGACAAAAAGTCGCTCCATAAACAAGGAATGAGAAAACGACTGCTGACCAGCAACTGAGATTTATTGCAGAATCTTGAATATCTAGCATAGCTCGAACACATGTAAAACGTTTAAAGATTAGCGGTCAAGTACTCTGTATCTAACTTATGCGGCACCACCACAAAAAGCCACACAACGCACATGTCACCGGAATTGGGAATAAAGAAAGTTTCTGCACTCTACCACAAAGTCCTATCTTTTTGTCTCAACAACGCCTTCATATCAGACGGCCAAAAGTTGCATTCTTGTTGTTTGGACGAGCAGCTCCTCTTTTACACAAAAATTATGGATGAACCCGCCGTTCCGTCTTCCGTGTTCAGGACGTTTCCGAAGCTTTTCTTTTTTTTTTCTCGAAGTGCATGAGAAGGCATAAAGAAAGCCAAATCGCGCACTTAAAATTGAAGTAAACAGACATTTTCTTAGTGCCTCAGCGACAAAAGCAAAGTAAACCAAACGACAGTCATCACACAACAGTTTTTTCAGCGCTTCCAGAGACAATGAAAACACAGCATTAGCTAGGCTAGCGCAATGAGCACACAATGAAAGTAAAAAATCTGGACGACTTTTTTCGCTATTTGAAAGAATTCATGCAACATTGACCTCGCACTAGTCGAACCCGTTTCTTTATTAATTCCAAGCAACTAATCTTTTATGCATGAGGCACCTCATTGAATTACAATAATGTAGCCGGAGCGAAGAGAAACAAGTAAATCTACTGTTCTTGTGTGGGTATCGCGACACCATGTGCTTCAAACGCAGAATTTTGGGGGACGAAAACATTCATTCCGAATTTATCAACGGATATGAGCAACGTTCTTCTTGCGGTGCAATTTGTAAGATGCAAGTCGCCAGCTGTTACGAACACATTGTGGATTGAACGAAGAAATTAAATCTTAGACAGCTACAGAGTCCTTCGTGAACCGATATTCGTCAGAAACGGCATCAATAGCTTTTGGAGGCCAGCGGCATCGTTCCGCAGTACAAAGATAGTATTATACGCATGAAAGTACGATGGTTTGTCGACGCATTTGCGTGCGGACAAACGATATTGCTCGAAAGTAAAGTTCTGTGCCTCCTTTGTTGTTTGCAACTTCTAATATTTGTTCCGGTCGGAGTTATAACCATTACCGGAAGTTTCGAGGCAATGTCACGGTGAATTTCTATGATGGTCTGGACAGTTGATGGGAACTTGATTTAAGCACCACCTGACTTCCAATAGACGCATTGCAATTTAGGGCGCTGTTTGTATGTATAGGTTTTTTGAACTATTGCTGATGTTCTGTGCGCCCAGACTTGAATTTATGCTCCAATGCCTGTAGTTTTGTGTTTACTTTAGAAGTAGAAGAATGTCAGCCTTTCCGAATATGAATAGAATACGACTAGTAAGCCTCTAACATTGAATAGAGTGTCGAATAGTAAGACACAGACGCATCAACGTACACCACAAATATTTTTTTTGGTGTACTTAGACACAATGCCTGTACTGACTAGCACAAGAAAGAGGGATAACTGTCACATAGAATCAATTTTAAACCTACAGTCAATAATTGTCATAAAAAAAACTCATGAACAGCCTCTCAACATCTTTAAAGCCTGGTTGCAAATGAACTAGCCAATAACGAATGGCTACTGTATGATTAGCGACGAATAGCTGTTCTGTAATATTTGTTTAGTATTTTAAACTTCAACCATTCGCCCACGTGTACTTTATCTTGCACATGGCATGGATATTAGCTGTAATTCTTCACTGCAAGGGTTTCCTTGATGAAGTGAAGGAAAAACGAACTTTCATTACGGTCAGATTACCTGCAAGCACATTCTCTGAATTGGTCTTCGACGGGTGTCTAGTTTCGACACTCTTGCTTCATAAAGCAGCCTATTTGTCAAAAGAATGAAGAGCAGGAAAACAGGAAAGGTCCAGAAACTGCTTGCGCACTTTTTATCAATTGAATGCTTAGGTCAAATGATGGGAACATTGCAAGCGGACCAATTCAGTGCAACCTAGCACTAGAATGAGCTTACGAACCTATGTGTGCACTTTTATTCTTGGCTATACGGGCACACAAAATCTCTTGTTCTTCCGACGTTAAAATACAGCTGCATCAAACAATTTTCTTGCGGCGAAAGAGGCACGTGGCATCAACACCCAACAACGGTGGCAGGCCGAGCAGCAATCCCGGTGCCAAGCCGAGCGACTATCCCAGTTCCAAGCCGAGCGACTACCCCGACAGCAAGCCAAGTGGCTACCCCGTCAGCAGGCCGAGTGACTACCCCGGCAACAAGCCGAACAGCCGTCCCAATAACAAACCGCAGGACGGCATCAACACCAACCGGGCCACAACGAGGCGTCCTGCCGTAAGGCCCGGCACGGACCCGCATTCTCCCATGAAGAGGAACGCGACAAAGCCGGAGCCACCAGAGCTCCGGGAAATGCGGCCGTGTGAGTGTCGTCGAGTACCGAGCAATCTTACTTACCGTACTCAATCGAACACAAGGCGGCACCGAATGTAAACTGAAGCGCGAAAATCTAAAGGTACTGTGGGAGCCGGCCTCGAAGAGGCAGCCGCCATAGTCACGGTTAATTTAGGCCGGCCAACACAGATGAAGTGCTAGCGTGTTCTACTCGTCTTGTCTTGTCTTGTATCCCAGACAGTGGCGCGTAACCACTATCGGGGACTGGCCAAGAAGCAGGCGGTTTTCCGTATGGTTAGAAGTACTCGCACAACATGAGCACTCGTCTTCTTCGCTGGCTCTCGGGCGATAGTTGCGCCGCTACAGTTCAATAAATCAAAACAAAGATTTTAACCAAGGAGACCAGACTAACAGCAAAACAAAAATGATTTGCATTCTTACTGAATGGTAGTTCCAAATGACATGACGTTACATAGTCCAAAATGACACGAAAAGCTCATACGACCAACATAAAATGCTCACTGTCCAAACGCAAGCTCAGTCGCTGTCTCCAGAAACATCGCGTTATTTCTTGCCACTTAGTTTTTTTCAAACAAGGTGCCGCTACCCATTGCGCATGTTGCCCTTAAAGTGCACCGCTTTTTTAAAAGGTCGCGAGATCTACTTAGGCCCACATACCTTTGGCAGACATCCACGCGCCCGCCATCGAACTCGCCACAAGTCTTTATCGGTCCGCACTTGGCCCCACGCGACACTGGTAAGGATTGCATTCGCTTTCCGAACCACTCTTATCGTACTGTGATGTAGGTGGAGTTCTTGAACAGATGGCTAACAGCTGTATGACAACGTGCAATTTCTTTCCAGAATCTATGAAGCACACAAATTAATTCAATACGGCCACAGAATTTGGTCTACGACATTTTATAGAAGTCATTACTTTTCGTCGAATTAATACCGTAAAAATAACTAACCGAACTTAAATGTCTGAAGTAACACTTGAGCGCGTGGAGTATAACTATCAATGGTTTCGGAATAGTTCCTACCACGCGAAACGGGAGATTCTGTAACGTAGACTGATATTGAAGTACAATACGCCTTCCGCTTCCATGAGAGTGCAACAGAGATTCGAACCTACCGCCTCAGGTAGAGCAGCACAGTACCACGAACACTTAACTACCACGGTTATACAAAGCTTGTGCAAGGACTGTTGCCATCAGAATGTGACGCCGACTGATCGCAGTAAGAAATTTTTCTACGGCCCCAAGTGGACGAACATATCGAATACTATGTTGCTTAATTTGCAGGTATAAAATTGAAACAAACCAGCAAATAAACTAAACACAAACACACCCTTGCTCAAAATTGCTGTCACAGTTTTTTTTTTTCACGGACGGCATGCACATATTGAGGATTTCAAATCTGCCGCCGCTTTTTCTTGCTTTCCGTGCCAGCACCTTTGGCATGAGGGTTTTATTACGGCATCTTCTGTAGGTTCTCCTCAGTGAAAGAATTTAATTAGAAACGTATCCTGCCGCAGCCTCCTGATGGAAAGGCAATGAAGATATATTCAGAAAACGTTACACAGAGAGTGACAATGTCAGAAACAGAAGCCACTAACATAGCGTTGCGCAAATATTTACGTACAATTAGAATGGCAGAAAGGCAAAGATGCTTATTTTGATTTAATCTGGTGATGTTAGTTTGACTTAGAGTTTTTCATTCTACTTAGGTGAAAACTATGGTACGCAGGGTAATCACACAAGCATACGAAACGACGCAAACTCTGATGGATGCCCCACCTACACGCTCAGCTTATTCACAAAGTCAGAGTAAAAGAGTCAAAGAGTTTATTCAGACAACATATGGTACAGTTGCCTAGCGCGCAGACCAAAAGGCAAGTGGATGCCTGACCAGGAGTCTGCGTCCTTCTTGCTCCCATTCGAGAGCACAAGACATTCAGCGCAGAAAATAAACACTAAACGAGATGGAAATACAGAGTGGTTGGTTAACATTGAAAGTCTAAGAAAGGCCTGCAGATATTAAGACTACCAATAAGAACCGCAGCTCCAAGATCGAATCGCGCTGCAGGCATAAAGCAACCGTCGTATACAGTCTCTCAGAGAAGTATGGCAGCAGTCATATGGTACATTTTGCATGTCCCTGGAATCGTTGCACATTCAGCGCATAGGGAAGTCCATTTACTGAATCTCCCGCTTATAGTGGTCCTTGTTGGCCACGTTTGGTCTAATGCGGTTAGAGCATGCCTGTTCTTCTCTATTGGGGCCTCGGGGCAGAGCAAGTGCTATACTGATCAGTTTTATAACAATGTTTCTACTGAAAGCTTGCCTCAAACACGAGCTTTCTAATTTGTTAATGTGGTAATGAGGGTGAATGGGGTGATGAGCTGCGTCGAATCATTGTCCGCACTCTTCTGTTCGGTGACGGTGAGTGCTATTAGAATACTCGTTTTGGTGTAACCGAAAAATGCTAAGCTATTAGCCTCTCTGTGCTCAATATATGAATACTGAACCTGAAAATTCACACACTGATATGAGCGAGGTATTCATTTCTGTGTTGTGATCAGCGCATTTTCATGCCTGAACTACAGGTGTGTGTTTGAGCCAAACATTTAGTCGCCTTTATACTACCCCTCTTCCTGCTTTTGCACCTTGCTTGCTTTGCACATGTAGTGAAGTGCTTCTTTTAACAGCAGGCCCCACTGTGTCCATTGATAAAGTTCGTATTTTCTGATGCACTCTTTGCGTGTGAGCTGTTCGTTTCATATAACTGGACTTCGGAGGAGCAATTCACCATTTGTCACTCATAATGTTGCCTTTTTTTCTACTTTCTTTGCTTTGTTTATATATTTTACTCTGGTCCCATGTATGCTGTACGATCCCCAAATAACTAAGCCAATAAACGAATTAACCGATATAATGAACTGCACTAAGCTAAAATGGCAGCACGGCAGACCACGCACAGAAATATAACGTGCGCTGAGGAGAAGAAAAATCTGCGAAATGGTTTTTTCCCGAATGAGTCAGAGCGAAAAAACCCGCAGGGAGAATAACCGACGCAAGTGTTCTTTCAACGAAATAGAATGGTCAGGAAGCGCAAGGGGTGAAAGAATAAAGAAGGCCCATACAGCTTCTGCCCGAACACGCACCACGTAAACAAAGCGCGTCTTTATGATGTAAAACACAACAGACGCGCATTAGTGGCGGCACTGGAACATTTATACCTTTATTCAAAAAAAGTGCTACAAAGTGCCAAGGCATTAGGAAAAAACTTCCTACAAAAGCAACTTGACTGGTCCTAATAATCAGAAGGTCCAAAAGGCAGCAGACAGCAAGGAGCGAGAAAAAAGAAAAGACGAAAATGAAAGGAAATAGGAACAACGAAAATGGAGAAAGGAAAGAGTAATGGCATGTAGTACATAGGTCTCACTTAAACAATTTGCTTCACACATGAAACAGCTCGGGAAAAACAAACAATATCTGATTTCGAAACAGATACTTCATTTTAAGGGCACATTCAAGTATTGCTCCATCAACGTTTTAGCCGCCCTCAGATGCACAGCTATGTTCGCGTCGAAGTAACGTTCTCTTTTGTTTATTCAGCGAAGAAAATCTTAACATAATCAATTTTGCCCAATATTATAACAGCAATTTACTGTGTCATTTTCAGCATGCGGAATTCCTGTACTTCACAAGAGAATCATCGGTGGGCACGAAGCCACCCCCAACAAATGGGCGTGGATGGTAAGTACGACGAAGAAATTTGGAATTCGCTTGAAGAAGGCGCAGCACGTTGGACAGCGATAGCAGTCGAAATATTTGGAATCCGCGCTATGTATGACTTTATTTCGCGACTTGAGCACAACAGGCGTACAGTGTCACCCATGCCGTCGCGTCAGCCATAGTCTCAGGTACAATGCAAAGTTGGAAGAGTGCAATTAAGCTGCTTTCGTGGTCGATAAACAGCGTATGCAAAAGATAGGGCTAAATGCTAATCAGAATAAATCACCTCGTGAGTCAAACCTTATAAGCAAAGGAAGTTACATGAGTTCAACGGCTGCAACTGTCTATTGATTGATTGCTTCATTCCTTCATTCATTCGTTCCTTGGTTTATTATTTGATTGACATCGTTTATTGCCACGAAGCAGCAAGTTCGCTATGAGATACGACGTAGATTCTGTTGAATATTTGCGACCCACGTGCGACTGTTTAAAATGCTCCTAAAGTACAGCGCATGAGCGTTTTCGCATTCCACCTCCATCGGAATGCGTCCGCCGCCGTCGGGAATCGTGCCCACGACCACGCGATCAGCAGCAGAGCAGCCTTTAGCACTCAGCCGCAGCGACCTGTAAAGTCTGCTATTTATTCGAATGACCGTTTATGTGGGATTCGAAGAAAGGGAATTAGGCTGTCTAGACTTCGTAGAACCTTTACAACTGTAACATCTTAAATAGACTGTGTCATAAAAGAAGCTCTGTTTTGCTATCATACGCTACGACAGGCTGCCCTACTGAGAAGAGAAACAGGCGAGCTCTACTGTGGTGGAGCCCTCATCAGCAACAGATACGTCATCACGGCTGCCCACTGCACAGATGGGTAAGTTGCCGGAACTTAGTGTGAAGCTACAGTTCTAAACAGTGTCGGGATCACCGACCTGCTTCTCATATCTTATCGGAAATGTGAATCAGCAGCAGCCGCCACGTGACGGCGCCTCGTTGGTTGGTGGTTGCAAGGCGGCCACTTGGTGGTCAGCGCACGTCTGAACAAGTGTGGCAAGTCAACGCCGAGAAGGATCAGCGGGGCAACTGCCTCGGGCCACTGCAGCGATCGCGTGTGCATGCGGCGCGCGTCACCGCCGTGACCGAAGTTCATTGGCCACCGGACAGTGACGTATGCAGGGAGCCTCTACAGTTTGTTTATCAGTGTGGAGTTCGTATAATGTGCGCTAAATGTATTGTAATCTGTTAAGTTCGTTTATTATACAGTTGTTTGTTCCCGTCAACAACCGCTGCCTCTTTCTGGTGAGGACTATATATAGCACGGACTCTGCAAAGAAGTCAAGGCGTTTCAACATGCAATTGCGTGAAAGGGCGGAAACTACGCACAAAGTTTTATACTGCGGCTACTAGTTCGAAAGTATAAGCGTGCACCATTAGCGTGGACATGAGAATAAAGGCCAGTTCAAGATTCATCTAAAATTTGTCCTTTGAGATTCATGTGTCATTGTTGCTTCTGACAAAAACTTTCTTTAATCTAGATTGTCGTCGCGAATTAGCTGTATGGCAATGGTAATTATTTTTTCAGCTCGAAGCCTCATCGTACAACTCTTTTCAACGAACAAAATATTGGTAATTAAAAGAAATTTCCGATGGTGAGCTTTGCTATCTAAATTGCGACACACGTCGTATAGAGTAGGTTATTTATGAGCTACATAAAACCTGATAAATATTCCAAGGTTAACACAGACGTCTAACGACGGAAGCGTGTGGTTTATGTCTAGAAAATTAATACAGACTGTAGCACAGAAACAAAGAACACAGAGAATCCCCCTTTAGGGCTAGGATAAAGTTTGACAGTTTCGTAACTGACATTGCCGCAAAGCAATTACTTATAGTGCTGTTCGCTTAGAACGCAGAAGATTCGTTTAGTGCTGATGTGTTACTGCTGTATCCATGTGGCAAAGGTGAGGCATGCCCGTGTCATCACAACAGAAGCTCGCATAACATCTGCCGTTCTTTCATGACGATTCAGCACGTGGTAAATGTCACGCTCGAATGATTTAAGCTGCGATAGCCGAGAGCGTTGTAAACTTTCCTCGCACGTGGTAATGGTTTGGGACGTGTTTCATAATAACGCTTGTAACTGAGTCTCTGGGAAACACACCCTTTCCCACTATATTAACGTTATTCGCTCTATTCTTATCGATAACTTACTCAAACTGGCCACAGACGTCGTTCATCATTCAAGCCTGCGGCAGCGGTGGAACAGTAGACCCAACGTACGTGGTGGGCAGACTACTGGAGCCCACTGCTTAACATGGCGTTCGTTGCGTGCCTGGCATGAAAAGAAGCTGTCCCGTGATACGCTTCATATCCGGATGTCTAGCCGGCCTGACGCCATTTCGTGACGTTGGCCTTCGTGCAGTCCAGAGAAACACCGGGGAGGGATTACGTATTCAGTTGCCAGCGCGTGGAAACAGGCTTCAAGCCATTTGTTTGCCTCTGGAAGAATGTCAACACGTTCTCCGGCCCTGACCGACCTTGAAAGGAACACGTAAGCGGAAAGCGAGCGAAAAAGGCTTTGGGAGCGAAAAGTAGAAGGTAACAAAAGCAGGAAAATAACGACGCGCAGCCTATTACGCTGTTATGAGTGGAAAGGAAACGTAGAGGGTGTCGTCGGCAGCCGCACACAGGAGACCCGTCTGATACCGTGTGCGTAGCAGAACACGAGTCGCTGTGAAAGCGCCACTTGGTCATTCGAGGCCTCATTCGATGAGCAAGACCGACAAATGTACAGGATGCGCTCTCGAACTGGTGCTTTAATAACGCCTTCGAAAAGCGTATGTTTACAAGTATGAAGAGGTACTAGAAGTGCAGTACGCGGTATTGCGTTAAGTTTTCCGAACGCTGAATCACACATGCAACCGACAAAAACACCAATTGCTTTTGTAGTCAGCCATCAGCAGAGAACTGAGCGTTATATTCGCACATTCCAACGTTCGCATTCCCAAGTGGCAAGTACAAGCCATGACGAGGTGGCATTTTTTTTGTGTGTGTGTTCATTGGCCGGCATTAAAGCGGGAAGAGTAGGGGGGGGGGGGGGGGTGAGGGGGCGATGTTCGATTAGTTCGCATGAAAAAAGAATGAGTAACAGAACAACAAAGAACAACGCACACAGTCATTAGTTTTCTTCGACGAAATGCTGGGAACGTTGCCGCTAATTATTTCGACATTTTCGCTGCTGCGAATGGATCAAATTGGCTCGATAAGTCCACCAACGCCGTTTCAATGACTGAACCACTGAAGCAATGTTAAGGCCAAGCTGTCGCTGTCATCTAACCGGAGCCTACATTGAAGGGGCATCGGTAGATTGGCACTCGCCTCTGCCATCGCGCCCTCACCACGACAATGTCTGACACGAATAGCGGGTGCCTGAATGTCCAGAAATGGCAAAACACCCTTACGCTGAATTTTGGCGTTTTACGTGCCAAAATTGCGATTTGATTATGAGGCACGCCGTAGTTGGGGGGACTCCGGAATAATTTTGACCACCAGAGAATCTTTGCCGAGCCCCCGATGCGCGGGACACGGGCATTCTTGCATTTCGCCCCCACAGAAACGTGGCTGCCGCGGCCGGGATATGATCCCGCGACGTTGTGCTTAGCAGCCCAACACCATAGCCACTAAGCCACCGCGGAGGGTAAACTCTCTTACGTTAGAGATGTTCTGCGAATAATACCAAATATGCCGTTACGCCAGAACTGTTCGAAATAGGTGATGCCAGCTGATCATGATGTTGACCATAATGTTAGCGAAGGCCTCAGGCCAATCGCAACCAACGCTTACGGATGAGAAATGGTACCGAATGCATGATGTTCTCCTTTCGTCAGTTCTCTTTACAGTTGGCCGCCACCTTTGCTACTAATATTTAAAGCATCAGAGCTCGGTGGAATTCGCTCTTACAAATATTTCTAGCGCTAGAGCTATTTGTGAATACGGGCCCAGTTTTTTTAGAAAAGGAGCATCAGTGTTCTCGCTTAGCACTTTTCCCACAGCTTTCCTAAAAACCAGGGGGAATCGCTTCATTTTCAATAAATGACGCTTCAATATTGGCGCTTCATCTATTGAAAGCTATGCCCCAACTAGCCCCACAACGTGTTTTACTGAATCGCTGCACGTGTCTCCGAATTTACGTAACAGTCTGTTCCATTTAGGAGGTCAGGAATCGAGTTCGCAATGCTTTTCGTTCGTAAGTGTCATTAGCCATTGGCCGGCCACCTTCGCTAACTTGATGTCCAAAATTTAAGAACTTGTTTGAAGACACGTGGCACTGATATACTAGTACAAAACATTTCTGCATGTTGCAGAGTGAATGGTTGAAAATGGTATGCGATCCGTTATCGATAACTTAGCAAGCCCTCGCTTGCGTTGAAACTGGAATCTTTGATACAATTATCAAGCCCTACGTAATCACACAAAGCTGTCTGGCATTGTACAATACCGAAATGTCGTTTTCTGCTAGGCGGCCAAATTTTACTTACAAGGAAGAAGTATGTTTGCGGTTTCACTTATCTTTTTGTGCCGGCAACATCTTGTGTTCCCCAAGGGACAAGTTAAAGCACGCAACGAAACTTGACTTCTCCTTATAGCATTTTTAACAGAGTCTGGTTTGATGGACGCGTAGTGAGACACCGCAGTGATATTGTGAGAGACGCTTGTACAGAGGAATTGCCGACCTTAATCGCATGGCTACACCCGCCTTTTGCAGCAACCCGCCACCACCACCGTCTTAACATTGAGTCAACGCATAGTAGCAGCACATCTTGTCAACTATAGGCCTCTGTCGTCGCTTTTCTAAACCTCTAAACAGCCGCAACAAGATTTTGTGAGATTGTGTGTGTCTTTGTGTGCAGGTGTAAGCGTGCTATTGTATGGGCAGATAAGACTGCAGTCATATTGAGCGCCTTGCAAGGAGCATTGCGAAGCATTCCGATTCTCAAGCTCGTGCGCGAAAACATCGATGATTGATTCATGTGCGGGATGTATTTTCATAGTTTCAACTGTAGCGTAATATGAAACCTACTAAGAGATGGCTGCCGAAGCATTGCTGAAAACGTAATCTTGTCAGCAATGCTTAGTGTAGATGAGCCTTTACCGATATTTAGTGGTATCCACGTTTGTTAGAATATTTCATGCGCGTTGTGAAATGGAAATTACGTCAGCCAAATTACAAGAAAAAACACCTCGTTCGATGGCATTGTTGTCAGTAGAATTATTCCACTAGTGGTTAAGCGACTAATGCAAATTCTAAATGTGAAGAGCATCCCACTTATATTTGAATGCCTATCTACGCCGCAGAGCAAGCACTTCGAAAGATAGGGTGGAAGTACTAGTTATTGTAAATGCTCTGTGATTCACTGGAAACTTGTGCGATGCAATCATCCGCGTCTATGCTTTTCGTAAAATTGCTAAATGGAAGCACGTTTTAATCATGCACATTTTGCCTTTTCTTGCAGGCTCAAAGCCGCCAACATAACCATCAGGCTAGGTGCCCACAACATGCAGGAACCATCGGTGAACGTGAAAGATTTTGAGGTGTCCCGCATTCGAGCGCACCCCAGCTTCCAAAAGGACACGTTCATGAACGACATTGCAGTACTACGGCTCAAGCGTCCCGTCACGTTCAACGAGTACATTCGGCCTGTCTGCCTACCTGAGCGGACCGACCAAGACTTCTTTGCAAAGACAGGCATTGCCACTGGCTGGGGAACACAGACTTTTGGTGAGCACGGTTTCTGGAAAAGACAAGGAGAATGTGTGGGGGTAGATAAGGATGACCGCACGCGATAGTTTTCTTTTTTCTTAATTTTACTTGCGACAGCAAGTTTTACCTAGTGCTTCTACAGGCTCATCGTGACTCTTGTGCGCGTCATATTTGACTCTGAGATGTGCAATCAATCAAGCATTACTTGGGATAGCACGCCATATTGAGTGTTTTCACTGGTACGTCTATCGTGTTTGAAGTCTCTTGGCGACAGAAGTGTAATCGCGCAGAAGGCAAAATAGATCACAAGAGAAACGTGCACCTCCAACCCCGCCCCCCTCCCAAAAAATATAGAACTTTCGATAGCGTGCATTGAAATTAGAAGGTACTAGAATACTCCTTGTAGTAGAGCATACTCTAATTGAAATTTTGGAGACAACAGCCATAATTCAACGAGTGCACCATAGATGGCGCCACAGTACCTCGCCAGGCCGTACCAAGGCACCTATTCGCACTATTAGCACAACTTCTGCTTCGCGCTGTTGAAGGGGCGATTTATGATCAAGAGCATCTACTATTGAACTAGCTCTGTTAAGCGGCACCGTGGGCACAAAAACCTAACTCGTTATCGCGAGTCCTTTCATTCGTAGCTCTATGCGCGAAGCCTGTGGAGTTTTATCGGTGAATTGGTTCGCGGCTAAGTGTGCAGCAAACTTTCTGTATCCTGATATTACGGAAACCACGTCATGGTCTGACATGGTGTCGCCTAACTTGACCGCTTCAGGCAAAACTAAACGCAAGTTTTGCCCATTTTCGCCTTTCGCGAAAAGGGAATGTTGTAGATTTTACTACTTTCATCTCCTTTCGGCAGCAATGTTCTAGCGCTGTCTTCTCGGTCTTTCGAGATTGGCTCTCGATATCCAAGAATATCAAAGGCTTGCCATGTCATTGACTGTGCTTGGCGCGCCTTCAATCAGCACATGCCAGCATACGCTCTCCTTCTTCCTTGGCAGTTCGCGCTTTTAATCGATTGAAAAATTGTTTGACGTACACAAAAGCCCGAACATGTAATTTTATTAAATATAATGGCGGCAAATAAGCGCCGTCAAAAAGGCACGTCCGCCGTACTGATGCTTTCTTCAAAGTGGATAGAGCGCACACTACAGTCACTTTCACCACAGGCACTTTTAGGTCTACAGTCGTGTTCAATATGAGCTAGAATATGCTGCTTGCGCATGAGTGGACCCCAGAACTCTACGGCAGCACCGACAAACTAAACAGTAGGAGAAAAATTTCTCGCGATGAGTGTCATTGGTAATGCGAATATCAATAGAGTAATGTAGTGAGAGATCATATTCCTGAAGTCGTATTTGTTTATCACGTGTAGTGGTAACTATCAGACCTCCGTAGATTGGGTTATATGCCAAATAGCCCGATATCGTCCCACTTTGCTATGGCATTCGCTTGCCAAGGTGATCCGTAAGCATGGAGGCATGAAGACGACTGTGTGACACTGACGCAGTAACGATGTAATGGCGAACAGGAATTCATATCGGTCGAATAACAAAGGCGTACGATTCCAACAGCATGACGACAACGGGATGTGGTTATTTAAACTATGACGATGGTGTAACGACGATAACGTGACGACGTCATGAGGACAATGAGATGACTGCGTGAGGACGATGCGTTGCGATGATGATATAACGACAAGCGAATGAAGAAGCGGGAATGAAGACGACAGTACGACCAAAGCGGCACGATGACGATGCTATGGCGACGATAGCATCCGTGTGACGACGACCCGCCGACGATGGCATAACAATGGCGGCATCACCACAATTGCGTGGCCACACCATAAGTACAATGGAACGACGCACAAGGAATGATGTTGATAGAGCGACGAAGGTGGCACGAATACGACAAAATGACTGCAATGGGATGACGACGCTGACATGATGACAATGGTTCCACGCCAACGTGACGATGATGGCGTGACGACGATTGCGTGAAGTACACGGCATGGTGACAGTCTGACAAAGCAGGAATGTAGACGACGCAACGACCACGACAGCATCAGGTCCCCGAACAGTGGTCCAAGCTATTGGACAACTTGTACCACAGGGCTGAAGTAGGAGTGACGGCGGAAGCATGACGAGAGTGAGATCACGAAGCTGCAACGAAGGCGATTGAACGACCACGACGACATCACTATGGCGGTGTGTAAACAAATGCATGACGACTGTGTGACGAGTATGGGGTGACGACTACGGCATGACACTCGTCATGCCGTAGTCGGTGACAAAGCTGGAATGATGGCAATGCAACGTCCACGAAGGCATCGCGACCCCGAGCCCATACTTAGTGGCCTATTCTAGAGAACGTGGGCCACTGAGTCGGGATAGAAAGTAAGACAACGACAGCATGACGAGAGTAAGATATCAGGAAAATGGAATAAGGACAATGGAAATACTGCGATGCATGACTAGCGGGAGGAGATACCTAGTGTCCCACGCATGTAGGCAACTTGGGTCACTGGGTTGGTGTAAGACGACGGACGGACGGACGGACGGACGGAAGGGCTATAAACGGCTGAACTAGGGAAAGAATGCCATTCGCATTGTTAAGGTTCCCGCCAGTTGTTACGGAGACGGCGTTTGGTGGACATTTAAAAGCGTCTGCTTGGAGTTCAAACAAGGTTGACCATCAACGAGGGTTCGGAAGGGAAGGCAAGGTGTCGTCGCTTTTCTAAGCCTCTAAAGAACCGCATCAAAATGTTGTAAGCTTGTGTGTGCCTTTGTGTGCAGAATCAAGTGGGCTATTATACTGGCACATAAGACTGCAGTCATATTGAACTCCTTGAAAGGAGTGTTGCGAAGAATTCCGATTCTCAAGCTCGTGCGAGAAAACATCGGTGGTTGATTCATGTGCGCGATGTATTTTCATAGTTTCAATTGTAGCGTAAAAAGAAACCTACTAAGAGATGGCTGCCGCAACATTGCTGAAAACGTAATTTGTCAGCAATTCTTAGTGCAGATGAGCCTTTACTAACATCTAATGGTAGCCACGTTTGTTAGAATATTTCATGCACGTTGTGAAATGTTTATTGCGCCAGCCAAATTACAACAAAAAACGCCTCGTTCGATGGCATGGTCGGCAGTAGAATGCTTCCAGTAGTGGTTAAGCGACTAATGAAAATTCTAACAATAACAAATTTATTATATCATGAGGAGTGAGCAGTGCGCTCCAAGACAAAAAAATATACAGAAGCGAAAGAAAGGACAGAGAAGATCTGTCTCCACGCGGCGGCGTGCTGGTTTTCTTACACACTCCACCATCCGGTTAACCTCATTCTCTTTTGCGTATAAAGGACACGTCGCGTCAACCCACACAGCCCATACATATCATACGGGGTCAACCCATACGGGGAGAAACTACTCCCTGGCGTAGAGGGAGTGAACGTAGGCCACGTTGGGTCAATGCACACAGAGAAATACGGGGAGGAACTATTCCCTGCCGTAGAGGGAGAGAGCGTAGTACAAAGGTCAATAGGATTTGTACTGGCGCACAATCCCGTCGCACCATCCGGTGGAGTCTTTTCATATCGACGAGTGATGATTGGGCACGTTGCGTCTCAGGAATTTGACATCCGTTCCATTCATTGCCGCACAACGCGAGCTGTAACAGCATTAATAAACGCTTCCCAAATTACTGCCATTTATTGAACCAATTTTTCTTATCTCGGCACCGCCTTGTGGCCTTGCAGCAGCTCAAACCACGGGCAGCGTGTTGAGTAGGGTCCTTTGTTACCGCGCTAATGACGCAGAGTGAGGCCATTGCCAACCAGGGGTTTACTTGCCCACCTAGTTTTATTTCATTGTATCTACAGGTTATATCCGAAAAGGAATATAAATTAGTTGAATAAAAAAGTTATTGACCATATCAGTACGACACATTAAAATAGTTCAAAATACGATCTTCCTTCGTCGATACATCTATTCCAGCAAAATTTCCAGGCATCGAAACCGTCATGGTGGGCCTCCTCAGGAATGTCCTTTAGAGCCTTGGTGCAAGCATCTTTGACTTTGTCAACTGTCCTGAAATGATGTTCTCTCGCGGGAGTTTTCAAGAGCAGAAACAAAAAGGTGTCTCGGGAAGCCACGTCAGTATTCTAGGGTAGATAGGGAACCGTTGGTAGCTTTGAATCAGCCAGGAAGCATGTCACGAGGAAGGTGGTGTGGGCTAGCGCGTTGTCATGGTGATGTTTCCAATCTCTCGTGATGTCAGGCAGGACGCGATGAACCCTTCGTTTGAGTCTCTTGAGCACTTCAGCGTAGAGTTCGACAGAAGAGTATGCATCTGGGCTGGTTGGTTCATGATTACGAGCAGTAATCAGCGCTGTATTCTGTGTCCCTTTCCTTGTCCTGTTGTTTAGCGCTGTTTACTGCTCGAACAGTTCGGCGTTGAGGGTTGTACCATGTGGATTAAACTCATGGTGAACAAGCCCCTTGATGTCAAAGAGCCCAATGAGCATGCTCTTGACCTTTGACTTTCTCCTTGTGGGCTTCTTGGGGTGAGGGGACGCCGAGCTGTGCTACTCGGCACTTTGAGTTTTTGTTTCGGTGTCTTATTCAACAACGCAAGGCCCTTCACCTAGCTGTGATGACATTGCCTAGAAAGTAGGGGTCCCTTTCACACAAGTCCCAAAGTTCCTGCCACGTTTGAACTCGTTGCAATTTTTGGTCATCCGTTAACACCTTGGACACAATCTTCGCGCGCACTTTTCGCATGTGCAAATGATTCGTGAAAGTATCGTGAACGGTACTTTTTGGTATGTTTACTTTCTATGCAACTAAACGGACATTAAAACGACGGTCTGAGCTCAAAATATCTCGCATACGTGTCACGTTTTCATCGGTGATGGTCACTGATGGCCGCAACAACGTGGGCTTAGTCATTGGCCGCTTCACGACCTCCCCGAAAGGCCTCGTGCCACCAGTAGAATTGACGTTCCGACAAACAATTATTACCAAAGGCTGTGTTTATCAGAAGGAAGGTTTCCACTGCGGACTTGTCGAGTTCCACACCGATGCATTGCGGCATGCACGAGAAACGAAAACTAATTTCACGAAAAAAGCCTGTCCTCTCTCTCCAGACGGTTGCAGACGACTAAGCGACTGCGTGTGCGTGAACAAATTTCCCCCTCCATGAATCACAACCAGTCCTAGCACGCTGTGAAGTATACTCGTTTCACGATATAATCACTGACATTACTTTTCAGACAGACCCTGTATATGTAGTACTCAAGAGGCTTAGCTTATGCAGACATCTAGTTTTGTGCAGAACTGAAATAGCCCTAGACTTTTGTTTTGCTTGCTTCTGTATTATGTTTCTCGCACGTACACAAGAGCCATACATCAGAGCATATTACTCAATAATTACTAGCTGCAAGTTAGCGCTTCAATTCAGCTCCTTTACCGGCCGCGATAGTCCAGTTGCTATGGCTTTATGCTGTTGATCTCTAAGCCGATGGTTTCATCCATTCTGCGGCAGCCGCATTTTGGTGAGAGGAGCATGCAAAAATGTTCTTGAACGTTATAAACGCACGTTATAAAGATTCTTAGATGCTCAAAATTATTCTGGAGCCTCAGGCTCACAATATGGAATGCCTCATAATTACATCGTGGTTCTGACACGTAAAACCTCAGAACCTTATAAATTTAATTTCTAGCTGCATTGCATTGTTTAAACTCTCCACTTCATGGTTGCAACTGCCTCTTCAGTGGTCAGGTTTATACCAGCAAGTGAACCTGAACATAAACATGGAATCTCCGACAATCATTTTTTTTTCGGGAATCAGTCGACGTGAGCCGTTGTACCTAAAATGTAGCGGCAGTTTATAGTCGATCAAGTATTGTCTGCCTATATAGTAACAATGTGCGCTTCATTTTGCCGACGGTAAACTGTATGCGGGAAGGGAGTCGGAACAAGGTTAGAAGAACAGCTAAGGCTTCGAACCTATTTAAAGCAGTGTTTGTGAAAGACTCCCATTTCAGGACCCACTGAAAAATGTAAAGATTCGTGTCGCGCCAGTTTCTTGAATAAGTCTTTTGTGGAGACAGCAAGAACGACAATTTTTGGCATGTCATACTTACACACGTCACTTTTCACCAATGTTTAAGGCATTCAAATCCAGCTGCATTTCAGTCCTTCTTCTTTAAGCGTATTCAGAATGCCATGAACACTTCTTTGTTTAAAGGACGTCAATGTGTCTCTTTTAATGTAGCCGACAAGCTCACTAAAAACAGCCTACCACTTCCTGCCCGTACCCGTAGCCGTAATCGTACCCGTAGCCTGCGGTTACGGGTACGATTATTGCAAGGAGCTTCGAAATTGTTCCAGAGCGTTATATGCTGCGGATTCTGTCTTGGCTGAAAGAGACGTCTGGCTTTGGATGTGACTGATAGCAGCCGCGGCTATGTTCACTATAGTTAAGCATTTTACTTAAGTCAAGGTCTGTTTGCAATCTTATATGTGGTAGCGTTAATATGGGGGTATACAAATTCACAAAACAACAAAGATTTTGAGGCGGAGCACATGGCTATTACAAAGTGACCCACCAGGATAAGTATCTGCCAGCCAAGATGAACTTTGGGTGGGGAATCTTGTATTATCCCTACAACGTTCAGGAAAGGGCAGTAAAGTTCCAACGACGTTTCATCGGTCTTATGTGGCCAGAAGTTAGAAGGGGAATTAAAAGAACACAGGCGCGTGACCCGGGCAGGCTTCTTGTGTGGGGTTCTCGTCTTTTGCTTCGCTACAATTCTGGTAATTAATAATTTCCGATACCTGTGCATGCTTATGCTTCTGTCATCGGCGCTGGTGATATTTTGGTAAATGTCCAAACCAAACCAAATAGTGAGTTGGTCATTTCTTGTTCTTCTCAACTTCCTAAATATACTCATCACCGCGTATGCACACGATATGAGCTTCACCTGAAACTCACATTAATTTCCGGCACCACACAGTTCGCAGATTTTCTCGAACATCGCACAGATGTGATTTAGCTCTCGTGCGGTGCCGCAGCACACAATCCCATTTGAGGAGCCGAGATCTGGCAGCTGTACAAGTCCAACCAGAAGTACTCTAGCAGCAGCATAAACCACTCTACAGAGTTTTGAGCTATAGCTTTCTAGGTGGCTTAGGAAGGGCGTGGCCACTACTCTTTGCTTAATTTGTGGCAATGCTGGTACTTTATGCGAAGCATATTACTAGAGCTCAACCCAGCTCCTCAGGCGCGGCGGTGTCGCCTTCAATGACCTTTGACCCCATGCCATACCAGGTGACACCGTGACGCCACGACAGAGGAGAAACGGGGCTCCAACTCGCGCCGTCGCTCGCGGCGTCGCCTTCAAGGCTGACCACGTGACACCGTGACGTCACGACAGAGGAGAAACGGGGCTCCAACTCGCGCCGTCGCGGTGGTATATAAGCAGCTGCGCTTGTTTCTAGGTGGCTTTGGCTGAACTCTTGCAAGATGGGCTGGGTGGGAATCAAACCAGGGTTTCCGGAGTGTGAGACGGAGACGCTACCACTGAGCCACGAGAAGGTGGCTTCAAAGCGGTACAAAAGCGCCTCTAGTGAATGCGGTGTTGCCTTTGAAACGAGCTGTTTCTAAGGCTCAGGCGTGCGTCGCTTGCTCAGGCGCACATTTCGTTGCCGCGCCGAACGCTGCGTTGCTCGACGCTCACCGCGTCCAATGCGGGTCGCGTAGTCGCTGCGCCGTAGTCGCTGCGCCGGGTCGACGGGAACGCTGTCGCGTTCCACTCTTGAAGGCGAAGCAGAGTAACGCATGAGTTGTTTCTTCGTCTAGCCGAACCAAATATAGCCAAGCAACAGCAGTTCACCAGGCTAAACAGTGGTTCAACAACTAAAATAAAGGCTAGTATGCTTCGCATCCTGGGCTTAACCTTAGCTAAGCCACAGCCATTTTTTTGAGCTGCCATGCCATTAACACGAATTATCCTTGTCAGCTACTGCGCAAATTATTGGGGAGCAAGTTGATGTTCTAATGCAGTCATCGTGAAATAGTGCCCGCAAAAGTGCAAGATTATCTTATGCTTTAAAGTAATTCTGTATTCTTTGCGGCTCCTTGGACTCAAGTATTCCCGATGACTTTAGCGCGATGACCATCCTGGCTTGTTCATTCCTATAATAGTGTGAAACATGACAGAAATTACCAAAGTAACTGCTTTGGCGTTCGTTCAGAAACGAATTTCTCTTTGCTATGCATTACACAGTTCTGTAAAGACAGATTACCGATTATTAGAAGAATAGACTCTTGGAAAAACAGTGACGTGTCCAAAATTGTTGCTCATTGAGAATAGGCAACAGCGTTGAAAATGTGCCCTTGCCACGCAGGTGGTCCTTACAGCGACGTTCTGCGTGAAGTGAAGCTCGTAGTCTGGAACAACACCGAATGCAACGACCGGTTTGCGCAACCAATCACTGAGGTGTTTCTCTGCGCTGGACCTAAGCGACGGGAAGGAGATGCCTGTCAGGTGAGAATAGAGCACTACTTATAAAACAGCATAGTTTAGTAACATCTGCTGTCGGGCTAGTTGGTACACGGCTTTTAGAAATGGTTTTAGGCCCAAGCCATGCCTAAAATGCATGCATGCCATATGCATGCCAAAGCATGCCATATTAGACTTAATCGGTGGTATAGAAGTTACATAACATGAATAAATCGCCCCGGAAAAGCTGACCATCGTTTCAATAGGTGGACGTATGCCTGGTCTCGCTAGTGAAGCCACGAGGCCTGTGATGTTCACAGTCGTGGACAAATGTATGCAACGCTTCATATTAGCGCCATGCGTCATTCCAGAAACATTGCGGTGCAGGCCACTGAGTTGAGAAACAATGAGCCACCGTGAGAAAACCTGCCACCGCCAAAGTCATATAGAAAGCACTGAAGCATTTTAATCGCAAGAGCAGAAGTTTAAATGCCTGCGACGTCCATTTAGGTCAGACCCAAGAGTTAGGACGGTTCTTTGCTGTGCTAGTGGCCGGTCGTATAAATCCCAGGGGGATGCATAACGCTCATCTCAGCCTCACACTTTGTTGAGGCGGTCAACGATTTCATTGCTAAAGGCAGAATACGCAAATAAGTTTGTAAGCAATGGCAAAGTGAATAAAAGTTAGACTTCCAAGGTTTCTGAGAAAGCGCTGCGTGTTTGCTTTATAGCCCCTTACATGCTGCTCTTCATCTATTGCCCTATCTTGATGTCCACCGTGGGACGAAGGCTTCTTCCTGCGATCTCCAATTACCCTTGTCTTGGGCTAGCTGATTCCAACGTGCGCCTTCAAATTTCCTAATTTCATCACCCCACCTAGTTTTCTGTCATCCTCAACTGCACTTCCCTTCCCTTGGCATCCATTCTGCGAATTTAATGCTGCATCGGTTACCTGCCCTACGCATTACATGACCTGTCCAGCTCAATTTTTTTGTCAGGTGCCACTCTTGGAGTGGCGCCTGCCACCGACAAAAAATTTCGAGGGCTAGTGGGGCTATACCAGTCCAGGTGCAACCAAATTAGGAAGGCTCACTAAACTTCAACAATGACACTCCCTCAGCAGTACAGGACTTGACTTTCCTGGTTGACTACTGTCGGTGACCAGGCCGGTGGTCATAATTGTGATGCGGCAAAGGGTTCTAAGAGCATCGAGATCCATATGGCCACCACTGGAAACTGAACTTGGCAATGTTTAAAACGCGAACCCTCTTAGGGATTATCAGGCATTGCCTGGGATTTTGTTGGCCTTAGTGAGGTTAGAACAGGTGAGGTTTATACAGTGCTGACTAACGGCCATGTCTTCTGCTACAGAGGTCATCCAGATAAGAGAAAAAACCCGGTCAGATTTCTCATCCGTAAGGACATAGCGAGCAATATTGATGTATTATGCAGCATTAATGAAGGGGCAGCAGTCGTCCTAATAAAGCTGAATAGGCGCTATAAAATAAAGGTGATACAAGCATATATATGCTCTACCTCCGGTCATGATGACGAAGAAATAGTGCATGGGAAATCAGTTCTACGGTATATTGCAAGGTGGAGGAAGGTGGAAGAAAGGAAAACTTGACAACCACCCGTATGTATCACGAAGTTGCAAAGAAATTCCACACGAGATCCACAGAAACGAAGCTTCGTAGCTTCAACTATGCAACTTTGTTTGTGAGAAACCCTTGCGGGTTTCCTTTGTAGATTCGGGATACATACGAGTGGTTGTGAATTTTGGCTGTCAGAAACATAAGAGTTTTATAAACACGTCCAATCAGCGATGAAAAAGGTGCAAGCTCATCAAACTGAGAAATTGGCGACCCTAATGCAAATGTGGAGGAAAACAGGGTGGGTAACAAGTAATTGGCAATTACGAGATCGATTCTGGGAACGCTAGACGACAGGTGTTGGTAGAATTCGCGGAAAGAAATGGGTTTCAAACGCATACCTTCTTCAGGAAGAACAGCAACAGGAAGTATGCCAGGAAAAGCCCTAATGCTGCTCTTAAGTTGGTGTAAGCATTTCCTTTCTCAAAAGCATGCATTGTAGAGTGACAGAGAGATCACATATGAGCGATTCTTTACTACTTCCCATCTTAACTTCTTAAATCGAACCTTTCGTTGCCTCTTCTCGCGACTTTCCGGGTGCTGCTGTTGTGGTCTTGCTCGCGCACGCCGCTGGGTTTCTTGCAACACCGCCAGATCGCGCTCGCCTCCACGCATCGCGGCAGCGTTTCGCAGTATGTTGGGAGGCAACGTGCTGTGCTTGCTTTCTTATGCGAGAAAAATGTAGCTGCTCGGCGGTGCATGTTGCGTGCTGGACTGTGATAGTGTAATAAACATTTCAATCTTCCATAGCCATGATGAAAGCGCTTTCAGTTGGTGTTTCAACGTGGTGGCTACGTATGTAAAAGGAGTACGTAAAAAGGCGCCAGCAAAAGGGCTCCAGAGCGTGCACTCAGCGTCGAGGACACCCAGGCCCGAAAGAATCATAGCGCGGAATAGGAGTGTCTTGGCTATGCAGCGAAACGTGGTGCATACCGCGAACGTATGTGTAGAATATGTACATACAATCATAAAAATTAATTCAATTACGCCCCGTAATTCAATTAATTAATTCAATTACAGCCCCGTAATTCAAGTTAGGCTTAACACTTCTGCCACGATGCGGTGAGTCATGTGAGGAAATGATCATGATCAACCCTGTCAGAGATTATGAACAATGACGCACAACGATGCCTCCAGCAAACACGTCTCCAAGTGTGTTCTGCGGATTACGCAGACAAACAGCAGGGGTGCACGAAGGGTAAAGTTTAACATCATTTCACGACTCTAGTATCGGACTAAACGCTGAAGAAATTACACATTCACCGCCAACGTCACCGCTAATTGTCGTCAATCAAAGCAAACAGCATACAAAGCTTCGCTTACATCGATTCTCACAGTGCGTGGGATCCGCAGGTGTTTTCTTCCTCCATTTACTATGTCACATGGGCATGTTTGTCCGACACCCTCGTGCGCAAAACATTGCCGCTCCTTCTGTCGAAGCTATTCGCTCAGTCAGTGGTTCAGTGCTTCCAAGTCGTCAAGTAATTCGGCCTCGCCCTGCCATCTGTTTGCTGCCTTTTGGTAAATAAGTTTTGATTGGCAAGCGAATTATGGGGACTACTTCTGTTGTTTGCAGACATTTTGCTGCTCGTCGTGGCGGTATTTCTGATAAGCGCCGTGCTTTGTATTGTAACATGCACAATCAACTGTGGTGTAAGCATTAGGCGCCGTGCGAGGCTCCTGAATGGCACCGTGACTGACAGCTTACCAAACTGGAGCACGAGTTCCCGTTCCTCACGAATATGCCAACACTGCCACAACGCTGCCACACCTTTATCACTCCTTTGTCGACGTGCGCTAGGGTTACTAGACAGTTTTAGTTACACGTAGGTAGAGGCTTCGCGTACGCAAACGTGAAAAGCCTACGTACCTCACGTGCACGCCATCTGAAACGCTTTTAGCTAGACGTACGCGACGCACGCCAAGAGGGACCCCGTAGCTCCATCTATCGGGAAATGTGAACACGGCGGTAGCCAATTCAACCCCGTCGCCGTGTTTCGATGCGAGCCGTCCGCGCGCGCGCGGCCCGCTATCGCTTGTTTGTGATCTGCGGAGCTCCCGCGCGAAGCTGTCTACGTGCGCAAGAAACGCACGCAAAGACTTGAATCTCACGTACGTCCGTGAGACGCGCGCGCTCAACGTTACGTTCTACGCATGCGCACTGCTCACACGTAGAAGCTCTAAGCACGCAAAGCCTCTACGTACGTGCAACTAAAACTGTCTATTATCTCTCAAAATAGTGTCGTGAGTGTCATCGCTCCAAAGCTCGCTTTTAGAGCGCAGCTCTAAAGGGGCTAGTAAAGTGAGACGTTATCGGCGCGGGAGCAAGCGTCGTTAGACGCCGGGCGCGTCGGAGCGCGTTGGCGGATTCCGGTTACGTTGGCGACGCCAGTGCATCGAACCGTCAATCAAACTACAGACTCTGTTGTTCTCGCCAACGTAACGTAACGCGTGCACGCGTTCACGCTACGTCGGACTATATTTAGGACTTTAGGCGCCCGTTCCTGTGCTGAGCACTGGCGTGAAATGCGAAAACACCCGCGTAGTTAGATTCATGTGCACCTTAAGGAACCCCATGTGGTCCAAATTCCTGGAGTGCCCCACTACGGCGTGCCTCATAATCAGATCATTGTCTTGGCGCGTAAAACCCCCCTTTTTTTTCTTGGTGTAACCACTCGAACGCGCTCGTGCAACTGCTAGCGGGTTCGTCGTCGTCATCTTCCACAGCTGGCCCTGATGCCGATCGTCGTGCAGGCGTTCCCATACTGTCCCTCCCCATGCGAACGTGCTGACGGTACTGGCCAACTGCCATCGGTGTGGTGATTTTGGTCTCAAATTGTTTGTCTCAATACATCGCGAACTGAAAACACGCACCCAGCGGCACTCGAACTTTACATTAGGAAATATCGTAATCGACAGACTTCTTTTCGTTCAGCTTTGGTGTTATTCTACTTAAGAAAGACAAGGTTTTGTGATGCAAGAAAACTTCTTTTTGCAGAAGCAGAATACCGAGTGATATCTGCATTTGACAAAGTTTGCGTAATGTTCATCATAGGTTCATTTTACCACAAAACTGGGGCGCCTTCACAGGCGTGTCATATTGCCTGCTGTAAAATTCGTTTTCTCTTAAAGAAAATAATCATTTTAGCTGTGTGTGGCGGAGACCCTGAACATTCTGCAGAAACATAGGGTAAATACTTTGAAGTACGTCGTGGAAAATGGCGGGGTTGCTGTCAACTCTCAAGAGTGCTGCATGTCTATTAGAAACACAGGAATAGCGTATGCCACTATTTCGGCGCTCGACGTCACTGATTTTTGCATAGGCGCTATGGTAAAGAAAGCACGAAGTCTTGTTCATGCTACGCTAGAAATTTCCTTGAAGCGCTTGCAATAAAGAACTTAATTGCTATATATAACTACCACCCACAACATGGGCCTAAATATTTCAACATATAATAGGTACCAAGAAGAATTTAAATCACAATGCACAATAACAATGGCACGGTGAGTACATTTTACGCAGTCATCCTAGTGTTCCTTATTTGCGGTAATTGTGTCAGAGATACTGTTTGCTTATGCAAAATTGACGCTGGTCTCAGGATTGTAAGGAATAGTGCGCATAAACATTGCTGCTAAAATATTTGCATAAACTGGCGATCTTTCTAAGACAAAGAAGCTTTTCTGTGATTAAAATTCAAGCAAACGAGCAATTTTCTACGTATCTGTATATTTCTTTATACGAAATAGAATGTGGCATCGAAAATGTGGCTTTCTATTTATTGTGAGATTGTTCATCACACGCGTAGTGTAATTCCTTTGTAAAAATGCAAAATGATAATAACGGCAGCGCGCACAAGTGGCATTTCTTAGGGTATATACCTTTGTTTTATAGAAAGTGTTTCCTTTCGTGGCTTTCCTCTCTTAATTGAGATATAAGACAGAAGGGCTACTTAGCGTAAGGTACTTAGTGCAAGGCGGACACGTGAGTAATATAGTCTGTGTAAAAAATGAAAAGGACGTGATAGACTGACCGGTAGTGATGTTCTCTAAGCCTAGTACGCAGAAATTATGGAAACTCGGTAACAAAAAAATATCGCCTTGACAGCCGCCATTACAGGGTCATAACCTTTAAGTCATCCTGCAGAACAACAGGTTCATAATTACTTTCAGGCCAAGAATGTCATTGCCCGCACGAGCAAATTAAATGGCTCTCTGTTTTCAATGATCTTGGCCCCTCCACGCAGTTAGCATTATAGCCGCTGTACACGTACCCCTACAGTATAGACTAGCAGAAGCATCAGCTCACGCATATTTTTAGTAATTTGGCTGCTCACTCTCGTGAGGGCATCTTTCGACACCACTTAGCTCCCAATCGCGTTCACCCTCCTATCCACGCCGATACGATAAGTTAGTTTTCTGTTGCAAGTTCCTTTGTTCGCCTACACATTTACCTCCTGAACATGAGTGACCTCACGGTGACTATGCCAACCTGGACATACGTTTATGACTGCAGTAATGATTGATTGATTTGCCAGCGAAGCGTCCACTCTTTCTAACCTCAACACGCTTCTCTTGCAGGGCGACTCTGGCGGCCCGCTGATGGTGGAGTCAAGGTCAAAGCAGTGGACCCTAGTCGGCATCGTTTCCTGGGGCATAAAATGCGGAGAGCCAGGAGTCCCTGGGATCTACACTCGCGTATCACACTTCCTCGACTATATTTATGAACATGCCGTCAGTCAATGATCACCAGCCAATGCCATAACAATAAACTCACTTCATTGTCGACCTCCCAAATTATATATTTCATTAGAGCATGTTTAGATCTTCTCTTGGCGCCACACACAAGATTGCACTGAATGGATTCACAACGAAGTCAATGTACCCCTGCGCTAGCAAAACAGAGTGGAGGTATCAAACAGTGCAGAAACGTGTCCTTAGCATAATAGATGTACTTTTCATATGTTAAGACGTGCAGGGAAAAAAACTAATAGGCCATGGAAAGTAGTAGTAGTACTGTAGATTTCAGAACAGGTCTCACTTACCGATAGCTGTTTAGACTGTAGATGTTAGACATCAAAAGCAAGCAAGATCAAACAATAACATGCTTGCTCGTTTTCATTGAAATTCAACGCTATCGCTGATACAACACTCTAAAAAAAGTTTACACCCTTTGGGGCTTATCTTGTCCCCAAACAATAATCGCCATCTGCCTTGCTTACTTTTCCGCTCTTGAAACGCAGCGTTAAAGAAAGGAATTAGCGCAAGACAGCGATTATTGTTTTGGGACAAAATATAATCCAAAGCGTTTAAACGTTTTTAAGAGTGAATGAAGCACGTTTACCACAGTGATTTCATTCGAAAAGAACTTATCACTGCTCCCCTTGAACTTTCCAAGAGGAAGTAAAATCTAACGCTATGAGAAAATTCATGCAATGCATATCAATCTACTATGATTGGTAGCCTTTGATACTTTCCAAGTAAACAAAATGCTGATCCTATCTTCACTCCTGAAAGAAAATGAGAATTCGTTCCCTACTTAGAAAAACTGTTAAGGAAGCTTTCGCTAATAAATAAAAAACTCGCCGACCTGTACGGTACACGCAGTATAGTAGCGGCGTAAGCTGGAGGAGCGACCCCATAGGAGCTCCATTTTCAGCACCATGCACTACAGAGCACTTGGCGGCGAAGTTTGACTTCCAGAAACATTAAATGACAGCGTACAAGCAGAAATCGCAGCTTCTCACACAAGTCTCCACCGCGGAACTGTAAAGTAAGCTTTATTACTCATTTTGTTTCTGCACACTTTCTGATCACTAGCGATCCTTTGTTTAGCAGACGAACAACCGTAACTAGGCTTAAGCAGTCGGTTATTGCGAAATATTCGGTTAGCTTTGCGTATTCGAATATACCAAATAGTTCCTTTTAGATTTCGTATCGAGTGTTATGGACTTACTATTCGTATTCAAAACTTCGGAATATTCGCCCACGCCTACCGAATATGCGTGTTAATACACGCGCCACTGGAAACGGAGCCGGTGGAGGTGCCAGAAGGCACAGCGTTCCCAGGGGGAAACGCACTAGTGGAATGCACCTGCATACTCGCCCCATACATGACGCGCCTATGCGTTGGCTAAAACGTGTGTCGCTACATTGCTTTCACTCCTAATTGCGTTACGTCGACGCACATCGTGAGATAGCTACTGCCAGAATTTCGTTTGTTGCTGCTGTTCAGTGTTCCGAGCTTTTCAGCTTGCAATAGAATAAAGGAAAACTGATCTTGTGGTGCAGTTAGTCCGAGCATCAATGTTTCAAAAGATAGAAAGGTTATGTTACTTTAAAGACTTGGATCAATTATTTTTATCTCTTTTATATGATTTCAGTTTCGTCACGAATCTTTCAAGGTGGCGGTGACGCTGTGGATGTCGCTGGTACGTCATTTAAATTGGAGATAAGCAATAGACGTTTAAAGTACCGGCTAAAAAAAAGAAAAACAGGGAAGAAATTCATACGACCTCATCTCTTACAGGCATAGGTAGCGGTAAAATTTAGACAAAGAAGGTCTGCGGAAGAGAAAAACAGATTAAGGAGACGCATACTGAAATGCTAGAATGAAAAACATGATTTGCGTACATGATTAAATCAACCAGGCTAGGTGACTATTTTTCACCGCCCAGTTTCAAAGGGGATGCCAATAAATCATCATCATCATCATCATCAAGAGTTCCTACTCGAGTAAGTGCCACATTTGTTGCTTCAGGAGCGAGTGTGTCGCTCTGCCCACAGATTGTCTATGTCCATCTGTATCAATATGGTCAACAATTTCGTTGGCAATAGCTTTCAGTGGTACTGATGAGCACACATGATACTTGTGCATTGAGACTTGAGCGAGCTGCAGCCGCAATATTTAGGGGTGACAGGTGGCCTTCGTGAAAAGCTGGGGTTTGATGTAAATAATTGGCAGTTTGTGAATGTGGAAAATAGTCTGAAAAACTGACAATGTTGTTTTCCTTGGTTCCACGCTGGAATCAAATAGTAGCTATTTGAAATGTCGAACATTTATTTGAATAGTACACATTGTAGATGTACGTCACCAAACTATGCCGGAAAAGGAAGCTAAAATTTCACTTTGATCATAGTTGCTATAAAGTAGGAAACATTATTTGGTATAGCATGCCTCTGCGCCGAGAGACCTGGACTTCTTGCGGATAAACTGTGATTCCTTCACCACACAATGTTCGCTTGGACAAGGCAGTGAACAGTTGATATCAATGAAAACTAATCATGAATGCATCATCCCTGTGTTGTCTTCAGAAAAATCTGCATACGTATCACTGCAGTATCATTTGGTATAACAGTAGCCGCGACTTTCCCAACTATAAAAAAGTCCACTTTTTTGCACTATCGTCACCGCAGGTAAAACTCTTGCTTGGGCTAGTTGGTTCATGCTTGAAGTAGTAAAGGCTAGCCTTTAGTACTTCAACTCACCGCAGACAACGCGTATTCCAGGTTTAGTCTCGATGATACACACAGGTTCTCCTGGCCCGTAGGACTTCATTAATAAACATAATCCTGTTAATGCACAACATCTATGTTCTGAAGAGTCCTTGGTAAGGGAACAAACTGCTCTTTCGTCATTAATGATCCATTTGTGCTTTTCCCACACCGTAATCAATAATGGGCCGTGCAACAGTAGTAACTAGCTGAAATTTGAGATAGCATCCGAATAAGACTCTTCCATAACATTTACGAAAAACAATGGTTATTATTCCGAATTGATATATATTTGGTTCGGATTCCTTCCGGCACTTTATGATTCTTATTTCATTTCGTCTCAAAAGTTATTTACAATTCCCCTAAAGTAACTTATAAAAGAATACTCAGCGTCTGCGAGGGCTCTTAATATGGTTGCTTGGGCATCGTGTAAAGATATGACTTAAGCTGGCCTTAGAACTGGTTGCAAGCTTTTTTTGTTTAAGTCACGTCAAATTTAGGACCACACTATGTATTTTTATTACGAAAGAGAGCTTTAAAATGTATTACGTTTACGAAATTTCGATCCTCTACAAAAGACAAAAACATGGCATAATAATAATAAACCAAATAATCAAATCAATAAAAGATGTTTATTAAGGTGTCCAGGTACAACCTCGAAGGCCTTCGTGCTGGCGTACTTTGCAAAACAATGCACATGAAAATCAGTGCATGTCCACATACACAAATACACAGGCGCGCACACATAAAAAAAAATTGGTTAGCGAATACAAATTTTAACAAAGCATAAAATGTGTGAATGAAATATTTAAAAAAAGATTACAGAATGACGCAACACACAACAGATGAGAGCTTTAGTTCGGTTATTGAAATTTATCTGCAAATCCTTTCAGGAAAATATTAAAGTTAGGCATGAAGATCCGTAATTCCCTAGTATGGTAATCACTTCAGCTGGTGTACGTAATCTTATACTCAAGATCAATACTATGAAAAGTACTGGGCCAGACAGTATACCAGATATGCTTTTACGGCGATATTCTGAATGGAGCTCTCGGCATTTATCCCTCATTTTCGCAAGCTCTGTAGAATCATCTACTGTTCGAACACTCTAGAAATGTGCTAAGGTTGTTCCCATTCACAAAGACGGTAATAAGCAGGTAATGTCTAACTACAGACCTATTTCTTTAATATGAACATCTTGTAAACCGTTGGAACACATTATTCATAAATATATTATTCAGTACTTATCTGGACATAATGTTCTTTAGCATGCTTAACATGGCTTCCGTTCTGAATTCTCAACGGTAACAACTTCTAGAATTATCCCAGGATATTGCACCTACGCTTAATCTTAGAAGACAGCTTGATGCCATTTTCATTGATTACAGTAAAGCTTTTGATACAGTGTGTCATAAAAATATTTTCATTAAACTCAAGGCAATGATTCATGATTATAAACTATTAGGTTAGATACAGGACTACCTAAGTACAAGAATACTGTTTGTTGCATTTAACCATGTTCACTCATGTCATGTCAATGTTACATTTGGTGTACCACAGGGGTCTGTCTTGGGTCATTTGCTGTTTTTTGTCTATGTAAATGATGTCGTTGAAGTAATTGCGGGCATTTCTGTTAAAATAAGACTATATGCTGATGGCTACGTCCTTTATTCTAATTTAACTAGTAATCATGTTCAGTTGGGGCTGAATGAAGTCTTCGCCCGTTTTTTTCGAGGGAGCAGAACATGGCAAACGTGAGATAATATTAAGAAAACCATGTCAATTACTTTCTCGAATAAAAAACAACCATTACAATTTACATATTTCTATGACGCGCACAAGTGTGCAAACGTCCACGGGTTCAAATACCTTGGTGTTACTTTCTCCCCTGATCTGAAATGGCATGCTCACATTAAAAGTATAACCAACAAGGAGTTGAGAAAATTGAGTTTTCTTATAAGAAACTTACGAGATGCAACTAAAGAATGTAAAATAACGGCATACAGATCACTAATAAGGCCTCTACTTGAATACGCGTCGGTAGTGTGGTTGCCACATCATTCCATTGACATAGACATGCTTGAGTCTATTCCGAAAAAAGACATAAGGTTGATATATAATCGTTATGACCGCCACTTCTCACCGACATCACATGCTAGTACGCTGCTACTAAAGCCTCTGGCCCATAGACCTACGTGTGACCGTGTTGTTCTGCTACATAAAATTGCTCATGGGAAAACTTATGTCAGTGCACCTATTGTTTTGACTAACCGTTCTTCTCGGCCCACCAGAACTCATCGTCTTAACATTGTTCCTTTGAATTCAACGATTGATTGTTTTAGGTTTTCCTTTTTTCTACATACAAGTGCGATTTGGAATGGCCTTGAAGGGTCCTTGCGCGAGTTATCGAGTGATGAATTTGCAGACGTATTGCCTAATTATGTGCATTAATCAACTAGCTATTCCTGATATCTTATATTGTTTGATTTCTTTTTTGCCACTGAAATGTATTCTTCAATTGATTGACATATAACTGCACTCACTGCTGCAATATCTTGCTATGCAAGATGGCAGTATATGTAAATGAATCAATAAAATAAATAAAACATACCCAGGCACTCTGAATGGGCGTTATATGCCGTCTGCATTCAAGATAGCAGGTCACAACAATCGGAAGGCTGAAGCGTGCGCTGTTTCCTTGTGCTTTTCTGCGGAATGCAAAAGCGCACATTAGAAAGCAAGTGCGAGCAGCAGATTTTTCCACGGATTAATTTTTGGAGAAAAAGAAAATCTGATCTGTGGCGTATGCAGGTGAGGGTAGGTAAAATGAGTGTCTTTGTGAGCTCTATGGGGATGGAAGTTTTTTTACAAAATCGATGTTTAAATATAGATGCGAATTTTTTCGCACACTTTCGAAAAGTTCACAATTCGACGTATAAGTGCCGCCCCAAACGACGACGGCGTACTCGAGAACTGGAAGGCACACGATCTTATATAAAATTACAAATGTCCCAGGTTGTATGAAGCTTCTCGTCACTCGACATACTGTCCCGAGCGTTCGAAGTGCAGGCTACCTCGTCTGTTGACCGTGGGGCGAGAACCTCAGAGAGCTAACGAAGTAAACTCCAAGGTCCTTTGTTCCCTGAGCTCTTGACAGTAGAACGTCTCTAACGCTCTAGGGAAATAAGGTCATGTTAGTCTTCCGCGTGAAGCTTACAATTTCTGCTTTTCATGCGTTCATGACCAGCTTTTCCGGCTCACCATGACGCAAAATTCGCAATGTCTTTCTGTAGAGCGGTGCAATTATTAACATTTTTTACCACTCTGAAAAGTTAGTTAAGGGAAATTGAGACATCCATCCAATCGTAGCACTTGCTACAAAGGAAAGCCATACGGGTTCCTCGAAAGAAAAGCCTCGCATCTCAAGAAAAATTTCTCTTGGTCCGGGACTCGAACCCGGGACCACCGCCTTTACGGGGCAGCCGCTCTAGCACCTGAGCTAACCAGGCGGCTTGCACATGACAGGTCGAAGTCGAATTTGTCAACAACTCGAAGCAAAGACAAGAGTTTGACGTAATAGTTCTGCGGAAACCCGCAAGGTGGAGAGAAGTAATTAAGGGAAATTAAAACATGCACCCAATCGTAGCACTTGCTACAAAGGAAACCCATAGGGGTTACTCGAAAGGAAAGCCTCGCAGTTGAAGAAAAATTCGCCCTGGTCGGGGACTCGAGCCTGGGACAGTTTATAGCAAAACTGAATAAAGAAATGGCCAGGCTTAGCTTGGTTAAGCCAAAAATGCGATGCATATTGCGCGGCCGTGCAATATGTGGCCGCACGCGACCGCGCCAGTTGGGGCCCAGCTTTTCCTCCGTGACGTCATGCGCCGGCGCAGCGCCCCTAGCGGGAGGAGCGGGAGTCAGGTGGTGGCTGCGGCCGCGCGCGACCGCGCGAGTTGGGGCCCAGCTTTTCCTCCGGCTGTCGTGACGTCACGTCACGTGGTTGCGCTCAAGGTCAATGGTGGCTGCCCGGCCGCGCCCAAGGGCTGAACTGAGTGATTGCAATATGCAACGCATAAAATTGGAAGACGCTTAAGCTTCGCCTTCAAGAGTGGAACGCGACAGCGTTCCCGTCGACCCGCCAAGGTGTGTAAGACAATGGGCTACGGCGCAGCAATCACTTACGAGGCGCCCCGCTTCGGACGCGGTGAGCATCGAGCAACGCAGCGTACGGCGCGGCAACGATACGTGCGCCTGAGCAAGCGGAACGAACCTAAGAACTCGGTGTCTCGGTGGGGGAAGCGATGCACGCCAGCCAAACGTCGTGATCGGCGCGGGCAGAGAGATAGACAGATAGTGATCTAAAGAAAGGAGGACGCTTGATTCTGCAACTCGTGAGGGAGCAAGGCGAAGCGTCGTCAAGGGAGAGGGCGTCCAGGCCGCGACGCGCCTCGCACTGGTCCCCGCACAGCCCCAATGCGCGCGTGGCGAGCCACCTGTCGGGGCAGCGCCGTACATGGAGAGGAGGGGGTCTTCTGTGTTTGTCACAAGATGGCTCTGCGTGTGCGGAAAGCGCAGATGAAGTGTAATGGAAACGCACTTCGCTACACGTGTAACTGCGACTTCTGTAGGTTACATGTTCATAATTACCGATATACACCGCAGTATAACTTTCTACGGCTTGTTTCTAAGGCAACACCGCCTTCACTAGAGGCGCTTTTGTACCGCTTTGAAGCATCGAACTCGTGGTTGAGTGGTATCGTCTCCGTCTCACGCTCCGGAGACCCTAGTTCGATTCCCACCCAGCCCATCTTGCAAGTTATTTTTTATTCATGAAGTGCCCGCCGGGATTTATCGCTCACGGCCAACGCCGCCGACGCCGACACCAACTTTTCTGCGACACGAGCTTCTTAACACTGTCGCGTTAGTGTTGAATGACTGCCGAAACGTCGTTAATAAACAGCGAGAAGAGAAGAGGGCCCAGGACCGACCCTTGAGAAGCGTCACTTGTAACCGCGTAAAGTTCTCATGACTAACCATTTACGCTAACGTAGCAGTACTCGTCGCGTAGGCAGCTTACTATCAGCGCTGTTACAGAGTGGTGCAGATCAAGCTGTCAACTTTTCAAGGAATATTTCGTGGTATACAACATCAAACGCCTTACGGAGGTCAAAACAAGGACATCCAGCTGTCGCTTCTTTACACTGCTTGAGAGACATGCATCATGAAGCTAAGGAGGTTCGTAGTTGTGGAGCATCGCGATATGAAACCATGCTGCTGAGGAATGATAGTATTTTTGATAAAAGATGAAATTAGTTGGTGCAGAGTTGACTCGTATAATAATAATAATAATAATAATAATAATAATAATTTACTTCTGTATAATACAAAATGCCTTCTACAACGAAACCAGGGGAAGAGCCGTGAAGCTTGAGTCCAGAGGTATCCAAATCAAATGTCAGACGCTGCACATGAACAGGATACATCAACTTCTCATTATGAAGAGCCGGAGGTCGTGAAGTGAACTCTTTTCACACACTATTGGCTTGTAGGCCTTTCACCAAATATGTAGGCTGCCTCAACTGTGAGCTCACAAGGAAGCTAATGTGAAAAACTGAAGCCAATACCGACGTCGGCTTCTTAAGCAGTGACATAATAAAACCCTATAGAAATCAGCTTCCTTCCGCGGCAGGCAAATAACCTTGTATAGCGGTTAAAAGAAAATTGCAATTCGTGCCTGCTAAATGTGTATCAGATGGCTTTTTTTACTTTTTACTTATTTTTAAACACAATTTTTTTTAATCGCCTGTGTCAAATAGCACAATTCGATTCCTTGCGCAGAATCCCTTCAACAGGCGGACACTAGTAGCGCAAGAAACCGAAATCCTTAATCCCATAATTCGCCCAATATCACTACTAGGTATCCAACTAATTAATTTTGGACACATATTGCAATGTTTTATATTTGTAGCCGGTGAATTCTGAAGGCATATTCATTTCGAAAGAATTAGTAGGGTGACGCCAGTTTCGAGTTAATATTGCCAAATTTATGCGACAATATACATTAGCGTTCCAGTTATGTATATGCTTTAATGCACAAAACAGAGTCTTGTTATGAAAGTAAGCGGAACAACCGTGCAGTCTTATAGCACGTTTAAAGGCGCCTACCTAGAAACTGGTGTCCCCCTCAGAATTCATTCACTGTGTATATAGCTTGAAAAATAACCAGCTAGAAATAGGAAATTTTCATTTATATATGCACAAATTAAGACGAAGTCTTAACTTGTGAAAATTTTGTATTGAGACAATTATGTATTTCAATATATTGTGTAAGTAATGCCTACCACTCCAAGCAATCCAGTACAAGGACTGAAGTAGTGCTATCTGCTGTGGGTAATGTAGAAGATTGCGGGCGGTTTCAAAAGAACAAAAAAAAGGACACGAGGTAAATACAGGCTTAAAGTAACACAACTAAAGCGTGGCAGCAAAATCTCTTGCCCCGTAAGAAGAACGACGATCCACCAGTCAAGCAGTGGAAGGCCACTTTTTCTTTTCTTCGAGGAACAAACAGAACTGGAAATCACTTTCTTGGCACGGCATGTTACAGCTTCTCAAGACGTCTTTCAACTGGAAGGAGCAGCAGCCACACGTCACGCGAGTTCGAGGTCACCGGTCGATGACCCTAAGACCGACGTAATCGATAATGGCCAGAAAACGAGATGAGGGAGGGCCGAACAAACCTGCACCACTTTCATTACATGCCGGCAGAAAAATGTGAGCGCCAACGCTTTCCGTGTCCGATGACTGTTTACTCAGGCACCGAATTGACTCGACGCGGAAATGCCATTCGAGAGTCCTTTGCAGAGTGCAAGTAAACTTCCAACGCACATCAAAGGTAACCGTCGCCGCGTCATCTGTCAGAACGCTGAACGGCATGCGGTCACATAGGAAAGCTGCATATGCTTCTTCGTTCTTGAAATTGAATGGTCTAGACCCCATTGCACTTCTCGGTTATACTCTCGCTGGGAATGCATTCTATTCCTATCTTTTCCCAAGTGCCGAGACACGCGGAAGGGCACATTTGCGCGAGACTGTGTCTGAGTTTTTGCACCCCTTTTTATTTTTAATTTCTTCGATAACCTTGCTTTCCGTCCAACGTCACCGGCATTCACAGTGCCCTTGAATTGTTACGAAAAGACGTGGCATTGAAAGCGACGGCGCTGTTGGCTTTTACTTCTTCTGCAGTCAGAACTACTGTGTAACATAAGACATCGTTCTTTAAACATTGGCCGCGCTGGACTTGCTCGGTAGAAACCTTGCCTGCGTATGACGCTTTCGAGCCCGTGTTTAAAAAAAATTTCAAAATGGCTGTATTTTATCCATACACATTTTACTTACTAGGCATATTGGCCATAATGTTCCCGTATGGTTAATTTATCTTGCTAATATTTGTACTTCTCCCATGGTCAGGGAACTAAATTCTGCGCCATGTAAGGACGCTTGCGTGCGTAATTGAGGCCATAATAATCCAAACTAGATGGACTTCGCCTACAGGCTTATTTATTTATTTATTTATTTATTTATTTATTTATTTATTTATTATTTATTTGAACTGTTAGCATTTACATATTACAGAGAGAAGGGGCAAGCAATAAAACAGCAGAAATCAAAAAGATATACAAAATAGACAATATACAACAGCATAAATTTAATATGCCGACGCACCCTTAGCAAAAGTACTTGAATAACGACCTACTTTTGATTTCACACACCAGAAGTTCTAAACAATAGAGGACTGTCATAGATACTCAACCAAATATATCTGAAAGGGGAAGAATACAAGGTGATAGTGGCTTAAAGCGAGAGATGATCCCATGCCATACAGGTTTTCGGGCACAAAGCATGCGAGTACGCTACGAATAGAGCCTAAATTTTCAGTGTGCTCTATCCTCATCCCGCCTTTTTAATGCTCAAGCATTCTTTGGAGAGTAGACCAGCAAAATCTGTCAATCACGCGAAAAGTGAAATGCCTTATATCTACACAGGAATGCGTAATTTGCAAATTTAAGACATTTAATTGTTATAATAGTGTAAATGTGGATGATTGGTAGCTTTATAAGTGATGAACGATTCAAACCCTCCCTAAAATTTATGAGAGAGAATGCCCATATAATCAGCTTTACGCATGCCCATAGAGATACATCAGAATCGCACCAAATGAGATTAAAGACGTGCGAATAAACTCGCGGAAGAATGTCCTGGCAGTTGATGTTTTACATCGCAGCGCCCTACAACAGCTACATTTTTGAGGGAGAGACCTTACCAACACATGTAAAAGTGGGTTATGTGCGACATCCTGTCCGTCCGTACATCCCTAGGCCCTTGCAGTGCCGTAAATGCCAGAAAATCGGGCATGTCAGTGCTGTGTGCATGAACAAGATGACATGTCCGCGTTGTGGTGGTGATCACGATGAGCTGACGTGTGCTGACTCTGACTTGAAGTGCCCTAACTGCGATGGGCCGCACAAGGCAACGTCGAAGGACTGTCCAAAATTAAAGACTGAAATGTCTGTGCTAAGGAAAATGGTACGAGATCGATCTACCCACAGAGAAGCGGCTACCAAGGTCCACCGTGGCCAGAGGCGCTCACGTAATCGCAGAAGGAGATCAGCATCGACCAGAAGACGATCAGCATCGACAGCAGGACAACCTGTACTCCAGGAAAAGTCGTCGCGCGCTCCTGCTTGTCCTCAAACGTCAGAGCCACCTTTAACCACGTCGCCTCTCCTGAACACCAAGGACACTACTATATGGCCTTCCCTGCCATCTAGGAGAACAGAAGTGCAGCCGGAACGCCAGTGTGACCATGAACCTTCATCGTCAGATGGGCAAATCAAGGCAATGCTTGCACAGATGATTCGTTCCTTCCGAATGCTGCTCATCGGAGTTCAGACGCCCGTTGCCAAGGCTGCGGTGCAAATTCTTGAGGCACTAGAACCAGTGCTTGCTGCTGTATAAAAGCTAGCAAACGCCATGGCATCATCAACTTCAAGGTTGTCACTACAGGAAAGGATAAGCAGTTCCGTAATATTCCAGTGGAACGCACGAGGTCTACGGGGTCGCCTGGGAGATTTTAAACAGAGAGTGCTCAAGCATCGGTTTCCAGTTATCGTAATATGCGAGCCGAATATGACATCGCCATTTAGACTCTCTGGATACGAACAATTCGCGTCTGGGACATGTGGAAATACTAGCAAAGTTTTACTATGTGTGCGATGTGACCTGACGTATTCGCTAAACCAAGTTCCGGTGCATAACAGCAACGAGTACGTCTCTATAACACTGAAGCTAAAGCGCCGGATAATCTCGATCATTGGTGCCTATATTTACCCCAGGGGAAGATTTGACTCTGTACACCTAAAACTTCTTCTTGACTCTTGCCAAGGACCTCATATTATCGTAGGCGATTTCAACGCGCACCACCATCTTTGGGGTAGTACGATCACAAATATTCGAGGAAGACAACTTCTTAACTTCACAAGCAGCAATGATCTCACCATCCTGAACGACGGCTCACCAACATATCTACGCGGAACAACGTACAGCAGCTGTCTCGATTTAGCTATCGCTTCACGATGTCTTTCGTCTTCTGCTGCCTGGTGCACAGATGCTGAAACGTATGGCAGTGATCACCTACCTACTTACGTACAACTGAGGTGGTTTACAAGATTTCCAAGTTCTCATACGCGACGCACTGACTGGGATGCCTTTCAGAACAAGCTAGAAGAATCCCGCAACTCTATAATTTCACCGAAAGAGATTGAAGAGCGAATTACAGCAGCAATGCACGCAACAACATGCATCATCCAAACATCAAATTCAAGAACATCCGTTGACGTTATCTATGAAGAGCTGCGGGCTGTTCGTCGTCGCGCCGAGAGGAAATACAGGCGAACTAAATTGATATCCGACTTGAGGACGTCACGCCGTGTGCAAAAGAAAATTCTAAGATACTTAGACAAGCTCAACAGACAACGTTGGAGGTCCTTTTGCACCAGCCTGGACCCAAGAAAACCGTTGTCCACAATATGGCATGTTGTACGAGCACTACCATCTTCTCCACAACAGCTACGTCCCTTCCGAGCTTTGGCTATCATCCGGACGCGCAGTGAGAAGGAAATCGCGGAAGATTTCTGCATACACCTCTCTGGATCTACAACATCGGTAGCTTCAGTGCTCAGGTGTGCTCCTCCAACAATGGACGATCGTCTCGACCTCCCATTCACGCTGCAAGAGCTATGTGCAGCGATTTCCTCTTCAAGACACTCAAGTGCGCCTGGTCCTGATGTTACTACCTATTCTACCTTGCGCCGCCATCTAGGCCCTCGAGCGACTGAAGAGCTCCTGGCTTTATATAATCTCTCTTGGTCCTCGGGAACTGTGCCTGCACATTGGAAGACAAGCAAAATTGTGGCATTATTGAAACCAGGCAAGACACCCCATGCTATGCTTTCCTACAGACCTGTGGCGCTTGCCAGCTGCATAGGTAAAACCATGGAACGCATGGTTTTGACGCGCCTGGAGTGGTTTTTGGAGAAACGTAATATATATCCAGACGCAATGACAGGCTTCCGAAAGGGTAGGTCGTCAATCGACAGCGTCGTCGACCTAGTAACAACTGTTCAACATCAGAAACGTCGCCGTCGATTAACGGCTGCGGTCTTTCTAGATATCAAGGGTGCTTTTGACAACGTTCTACATGATGCAATTTTAAATGCCCTAGAAGAATGTGGCGTCGGGGGACGTATGCATCAGTGGATAGTCAGCTATCTTCAAGGGAGAACAATATTCATGACAACTCCAGACGGTGAAACAATGAACCACCCCGCCTATCGTGGAGTGCCTCAAGGAGGTGTATTGAGCCCAACTTTATTTAATATCGTTCTCATTGGACTGGTCAAAGAACACGCACGCACAGTCTCGGTCTCTGTGCACGCAGACGACATCTGTATATGGACCACGAGCTTAACGCGCTTGCAAGTGCAAACGAAGCTGCAGCGCGCGGTGTCAATAACGTCGACATACCTAAACAGTCGCGGACTGCATCTCTCACCGGAAAAAAGTGTAACCATGGCATTTACACGGAAGTCAATGGCCTGCTACCCCATCATGATTAATGGGAAGATTATACCTTCAGTAACCCACTTCAAGTTTCTCGGAGTCGCCATCGACCGTGACTTATCTTGGTCGAAGCACCTCTCTGGATTAAGAAGAAAGCTGGACAGCTTTACTCAGATCATTCGACATATGTCTGGAAATTCATGGGGGCCATCCAAGTCACCTCTTCTGCAGCTCTACCAGGCACTTTTTGTTGGCTACTTGCGCTACAGTGCGCCTGTACTTTCTCGGCTAAGTACAACTCCTATACGCACGCTTGAAAGTGCTCAGGCTCGCGCACTGAGAATTTGCCTAGGTCTACCACGATGTGCGTCTACTTGGGGCACTCTTGCAGAGGCTCGTGCGTGCCCAGCTCGAGTTTATCTGCAACATGAGCCATTGCGAGTGCATCTAAGGCTACTGACTAGACACAGGAATCACCCCCTCGCGAACATCACAAGCGTACGGCCTGTGTCCGCTTACTCAGAAGCCGTGTTGTCGCAGCAAGACTTATTGCCGTCGGACTTCGAACCGTATGACATACCCAAAGTTCCACCCTGGACGATGGCAAAGCCAACGGTGAGACTCTCAATCCCTGGAATAACGAAGAAGTCGAAAATGCCGCTTGCTGGTCTCAAGCATTTCGCGCTATCATACATTGCTTACATGTGTGTACATTATGAACATGTTTTTACAGATGGTTCCGTGACACAGACCTCTTCCGCGGCTGCCTACACGGTGCCAGGAATGGGGATCGCACAATGGTTCAAGACAGGACACAGGACGTCGTCTACAGCAGCTGAGTTGACCGGAATTCGAGAAGCACTTCACTGCATACTGCAGCAGAGTCTCGAGAAGTGGACAGTGTTCTGTGATTCCAAACCAGCACTGCAACTCATCAGCAATTATATGAATGACAGAACCGCATATAGTCCTCTCGTTCATGACATCATGTCTCTGCTTGCTGAGGCGTCTCATTCCGGGCACACCATCGTGCTGCAGTGGATCCCTGGCCATTGTGGAATAGCTGGAAATGAACAGGCTGACGCGGAAGCAAAAAAGGCGCACACTGACGGAACCATTGTAAAAATTCATTTTTCCCGGTATGACATTACCACCTTGCTCCATAACACCATTAAAACTTCTACGGCACGACATTGGGACAACCCCGAACATCGACAAGAGCGCCTATATAGACTTGACGCGGGATTACAATTCCGGCTTCCACTTCGGTTGCGGAGAAGCCAGGAAACACTCATTCATCGATTACGGCTGGGTGTGGCATACACCCACCGGTACTTTCACAAGATTGGTCAAGCACGGGACCCTGAATGTAGCGTCTATCACACTCTCGAGACAATAGCTCACGTACTTTGCGTGTGCCCTCAATATGCGACCGAACGAAGAAAACTCATATCTACTGTTGACAGCTTGGACTCCCGCCCATTTTCAGAGGAAAAGCTTTTGGGTGCGTGGAGGAGTGTTGACTGTGCCCAACGTGCCATAAAAGCACTTTTGAACTTTTTAAGTGAGACTGCTTTAGACGATCGCCTCTAGAAGCTGTGAGACGTGTAGTCAGTGCGAAATGTGTTTGCGCAAAAACTTTTTGTAAGGACAAGATTACTCTTAGTGTAGTGCGTCTCCAGTGCGCATCCGCATATTGGACAACGTGTATCTCATTGTACCATATCATAATCATCCGCCACCTACCTTTCCCTGTATTTCCCACTTCGCCATTCCCCAGTGAGGAGTAGCAGGCTAGAGACACGCTCTCCAGGCCGACCTCTCCTCCTTTCTCTTCATTAAAATCGACTCCTCCTCCTACGTAATATAACTGATATCGACAATGTAAAGGTGCGATCAATGATCCCCACAGGCGGCGATGGTACTGCGGGCGTCATTTATGACGTCGACGTTGCCATTTTTAATGACGACTTGCCAACGCTGATAAAGCCAACGACAGAAGGCAATTTCATAACAAGAATTTCCAGATTGGGAAACTCACGCTGTGTGAAGATTTTGTTTGAAGGAGACAGCCTTCCTTCCCACGTCAAAGTAGGACATGTTCGCCATCCAGTATGACCATTCGTACCGAAGCCCCTCCAGTGTTTCAAGTGTTGCAAGATTCGCCACGTGAAGGGTGTCTGTGTGAACAACGTCGTGTGCCCGCGGTGCTCTGAGTCCCATTCAGAAGACGCCTGCAACGCACATGTTCTAAAGTGCCCTAACTGCAGTGGTCCTCACAAGGCTTCATCAAAGGATTGCCCGCGGATGCGGAAGGAATTCACGATTCTAAAACGAATGGTGCGGGATAATTCAACGCATCGAGAGGCTGCTACCGCTGTTCGGCGACGTCGGCATCGACACCGAAAACGTTCACGAAATTCCGAAACTGCAGATAGGTACACGCCAGCTACCGTCAGAAGGAGTGCCGCATCACCACACTGTGCCACCAAGACAGATACAAGGAAAGCAAACAAAGCGGGGAGGCTCACCCGTCCTGCAGAATGGCCTGAGCTACCGAGCGCACAACTCCCGGCTAAGTTACCTCAAAGCGCACCGGCTTCGACGGCTTCTGCACCTGTTGAAGCGACGCTGGCTGATGATCTTCAGGTCATCAACATTCTGCGGTCGCTGATGAATGCCATTCGCGTTATACTTACCACCATGAAGTCTTCGTCTGCGCAAAGCGCACTACAGGTGCTGGATACTTTGAGTCCAGTACATGCTTCCTTGTACAGTCCAGTACATGGTTAAAATCATGGCTCTCCAGAAGCCGTCGTTTTGTGACGAAGTCCGAAACGCGTCGATATTTCAGTGGAACGCCAGAGGACTGAAGTCACGCATGTCGGACTTTCGACAGTTTGTGTTCACGAATAAGTTGCCAGTCATGGTCATCTGCGAGCCCCTATCAGATAACATCAGACTGTACGGGTATGAGTGTTTCATGTCCGCCACCCACGGAGAATGCAGCAAGATCATCGTATTCATGTGACGTGATCTTACGTATGTCCATCACCAAGTGTCGCCTGACCAAGAAAACCAATACGTATGTCTGACAGTGAAGAAAGGCAAGCTCACTTTCACATTAATTGGAGCCTACATATCGCCCTCAAGTCGGTTGGACTGCGAGAGATTACGGCAAATCACGATGGCGACTCCGCAGCCTTTGGTGATTACTGGAGATTTTAATGCCCACCACCATCTCTGGGGAAGTTCTAAGATAAACTCGAGAGACAAAAAATTAGTGTTATTTGCCTCCGAACAAGAACTGTGCTTGTTAAATGATGGAAGCCCCACCTTTCTGCGTGGAACTGCCTACTGTAGCTGCCTGCACCCGACCTTTGTTTCACGCTCCTTCACTAGAAAGGTCAGGTGGTTTCCGGATATTGAAACGCGGGGAAGTGACCACCTACCCACTTATCTTAGGGTTGAAGGGTTGACGTAATCCAGGTTAGCCGTCGTCACACAATGTATCGACTGGCCAATGTTCAAGTCAATTATCGAAGACGGCTGTCGTGATGACTTGTCCTCTAGCCTAGAGGACATCATAAAAGGTGCCCTAGAGGTTGCGAAACATTCGCTTCTGAGAACGTATACACGCACCGAATACGACATCGAGCTAGAGAAGCTTCGTGCAATTCGTCGTCGTGCAGAGCGAAGATACAGGCACACGAAATCTGTACATGATTTGAGGTTGGCCAGAAGAACTCAAAAGAAGATTCAGCGTCGCATGGACGAACTCGCATGGCAAAGATGGAAATTATTCTGCGAATCTTTGGATCCATGAAAACCTGTGTCTCACATATGGAGAACTGTTCGTGGTCTCCGTGGAAACCCTCAGCAGCGCCACCCTTTGAAGTCTTTGGCCCTTCACCAACAATGCAGCGAGATTGACGTAGCCGAAGCTTTCTGCAGGAGGATTGCTGGCGAAACTAGTTACGCTGGAACATCGACGCTCGACCACTCACCGATTTCACGCGACCCCCGCATGGATAGTTCTTTCTCCATGGACGAGCTCGAAGCTGCACTGGCCTTGTGCAAGCGTTCATCTTCACCAGGACCCGACGGTATAACCTACCGTGCCCTATGTAATCTTGGCGAAGAGGCTCGAAAAGTGCTCCTGCGCTTGTTCAACAGCTCCTGGCAGACAAGTACGGTTCCCCTGGCAAGTCGCCTGTAGACATTGCATCATACCGACCAATTGCGCTTGCCAGTTGCATTGTAAAACTAATGGAGAGGATGGTTCTAGCACGGCTAGAATGGTACCTCGAACATTACCAGGTATATCCAGATGCAGTGGTCGGCTTCAGGCGTGGCCGTTCTTCCATAGACAACGTTATCGACTTGGTGACGTACTTCGAGCACCAGAAGTCCTGCAAAAGATTATCTGCTGCCCTGTTTCTGGATGTTAAAGGAGCGTACGATAACGTAACGCACGAAGCAATTTTCAACGCGTTAGAGGCAGTAGGACTTGGCGGCAAAGTCTATTTCTCGATAAGTAGCTATCTAGGTAAGAGATCCTTTTTCATACTTACCGAGGATAGCCCGACCTCGCAGCATTACAGTAACCGTGGGGTGCCTCAGGGTGGAGTACTCAGCCCAACGCGCTTCAGTCTAACACTCATTGGACTCACCGACATCCTGCCAGGCGCCGTTAGGCTCTCCATCTATGCCGACGACATTTGCATTTGGACGTCGGCTGTGACGCGACTGCAGCTTCGCGCGCGGCTTCAAAAGTCAGCCACTTTAACATCATCCTACCTTAGAGAACAAGGACTTCGTATATCATACGAAAAGTGCGCAATGGTGGCATTTACCAGGAAATCAATGTCTCCATACGTGATATCCGTCGACAGACACATGATTTCGTACAGCACGAGTCAGAGATTTTTGGGGGTGGTCCTTGATAAAAATCTCTCCTTTACCCCTCATGTGAATTATGTGAAAAAACGCCTGACAGGAATTTGCCATATGTTTAAGTTCCTTGCAGGAAAGGCCTGGGGAGTACCAATACACTCTATGCTGCAACTGTACAGGGTCCTCTTTATTGGATTCCTAGGGTACAGCCTACCGGTCATGTCGAACACCTGCAGAACTAACCTGAATATAATTCAAAGCATCCAAGCCCAAGCCCTCAAGATATGTCTCGGTCTACCGCGGAGTGCGTCAACGACTGAGGTTATTGCAGTCGCTCAAGATTTGACTATTAAAACGCACATTATCATTGAAACAATGCGTGTGCACATACGACACTTCGCCAGGACCCTTACCCACCACCCAGCAAGTCTCCCAGTAGATAGGCCCCACACGACATTCAGTGCGACTGTCTTCGCACACCGTGCCTCTTTCAGGTCAGGTTACACACCTGCGGCAAGGCCTTCCTTTCCTCCATGGTGTATGCGCCGTACTCAAGTGAACCTTACAATCCCAGGACTTCAGAAAAAGTCGGACTTGCCATCACCAGCGCTCAAGCAACTAAGTTTACTTCTCTTGTACGAGAAATACAGCGGCTGCACACACGTCTACACTGATGGATCAACTACATCAACCAGTTCCGGCGGCGCTCTAGTTATACCAGCAATGAGAATAACCAAGCGGTTCAAGACTTCACATGTCACTACGTCTACAGCTGCAGAGCTCGCGGCTCTCCGCGACACGCTTCAAGTGATAAATGCTGAAAGTCCTAGAAAATGGGCAGTCTTTTGCGATTCAAGGCCGGCCTTGCAATGTGTGCAGTCGTTTCTCCGACATGGAACTCACGATCAGCTCACGTGCGAAATCGCGGGACTTGTCCATCACTTATTAGAAAAACGCCATGATATCTCTTTTCAGTGGATACCAGGTCATTGCGGTATCATTGGAAATGATGACGCCGATAAGGCAGCTCGGACGTCAAACCAAGAAGACCGCTGCGTCCCCATTCCTCTCTCAAGGACCGACGCCGCGAGGCAACTTGGCATTCTAGCACGCACGATCTCCTTGGCAGAGTGGAACACTGCACATACAATGCGCACAAGACTGCACAGACTAAACCCGTCACTTCAACTCAAACCTCCAGCGGGTCTACACCGACGTGAAGCGTCTCTTCTGTGTCGGTTATGGCTTGGAGTTGCCTTCACGAATGCCTACTCAGCACTAATTGGAATGACTGATACTCCTGCATGTGATGTTTGCGGATGCGAGGAGAACATTGACCACTTATTGTGCCATTGTCCTCAATTTCAAGCACAAAGACAGTCTTTGTCCAACACATTGAGGAAACTAGATGATCGTCCTCTGAGTGAACAGACCATATTAGAGCACCGTCCCGACCGATCATCGGCTCAGAACGCAGCGAAGGCACTTTTGTGTTTACTCAGAACTTCTGGTTTGCTCGAGCGACTTTAACTGAAGTGCTTTCCGTACACGTATCTGCACCTTCTCTCTCCCTTCTTTCTCTTCCCCTTCTCCCATCCCCCAGTGTAGGGCAGCCAACCACACTATTGGCTGGTTAACATCCCTGCCTTCCTGAATTCTACTCTCTCTCTCTCTCTCATATAAAATGCGCAGGGAAGCGTATTAGTAGGAGTGCGCCTGCTGAAATTTAGGGTGGGACTACTTGAAATATGGGGATGGGTCAAATGAAATTTAGCGGTGGGCCAACTTGAAATTTGGACGTGGGACAAATTAAATTTGGAAGTAGGCCGACTATAAATCTGGGGGTGCGCCAACTTGAAATTTGGGGTTCGGCCATTTTGGAAATTTTCGCGTGGCCTAACTGAAATTTGGGGATGGGTCAAATTGAATTTGAGGTGGGCCAAACAACATCTGGGAGTATGTTTACGCATACTTAGAGAACTCCAGTTGAGTTTCTGCATAAATTCTAAATGAGATAAACAAAATTATCGCATCTGTCTCGACACCTTTCTCCCTCCCACCCTTTTTTCTTTATTATTTTGGTTTTGCTAAAGAGAAAACACTCAGCGCTTGCGCAGTAAAGCGTCCTACTGGTTCATGTCCTCTTCTTCCCTTCCCTACCACTTTAGCGATGGCCTTTGCACATATGTTACCATAAATATTCCAGTGATGGACGTCCATCTTGTGTCTGCTGTTGCTCCTACAGCAAATAAATGGTAGGGGGTGAATTAAATGCTGTGCTTGTACTAAGATGCAGCATTAGCAGCCAATGCAGTTAGATTTACATTTAGTAAGTGGGTGCTACAGCATTACAGCTGGTGATGCGCTCACAGTGCTGAAAGCTATGAAGGCCTAATTGACCACTGCATCAATTTACCGCTCCACTGTTGTATGGTACGTGATGACGGTGGAGAGCGAGCGCCAAATAAATCGCCGAGCAGACGATGCGCGGGTGAACACTGACAAAAACGTTTACCCTTACTACTAGCTAGAGAGGTCACAAGGGACAGCTGAGGCAACGTATAGATGAACCCAAACTCTGTTGTCGGATTCGTGAATGTAAACAAAGCTTATGGTTACAATGCGAAAGCATTTGTTCAACCAATCTGCCGACCGTGAAACGTGTATCGACAGGATGCCAAGAGCAGATGCTGAGCAGACGACGCGCTGCGGATGAACACACATCGAGGTTCATTCGGCTTTCCTATTGGCTGAAGAGCCCTGCAGCATTTACAGATCTACATGATACTTCTGAGATGCAGCCAATGCTGTCATTTCCGTGTAACTAGAGATATTACGCCTTCTTTAGGGAAATTCAAACATTTTAAGGGGAAAGATTTAAGTGACTCGTTGCACTGACTCATACCTGAAAAAAGCGGCGTCTGCTCGAGTGATGCACAAAATAGCATCATAAGGAATGGCTCATACCCACGTAAGCAGCAAAGATGCAATGGCTGATTATGAATGATGAAACGAAATAAAGAAAGAAAGAAGGAAAAGGAAGAAAAACGAAAGAACAAAGATAATGAGGAAGAAAGAACAGAAAAAGAACAAGTGAAGCAGGAACTAAAGAAAGAACCAAAGAAAGAAAGAGAATGAAACAAAGAACGAAGGAACCATAATTTTTCATCCAAATGGCATTTCGTGCGCAATCGACAAATTGAAAATTTCATCGTCAGCCGGAACGGACGAAATTAACACTAAGTTTCTCAAAAACACTAAGGACATTTCATCCAAGTTTTTATGCCTATTGTTCTCTCAGTCACTCGCCACAGGTATCATCCCAGAAGACTGGAAGATGGGGAAGGTCGTTCCTGTTTTCAAATCAGGTAACAGAGACTCTCCATTCAACTATCGCCCCATTTCCCTAACTAGCATCCCTTGTAAACTTATGGAACACGTCATCTACACCCAGATAATGCAGCATCTAGACTCTATAAATTTTTTCACTCCATCCCAACATGGATTTAGAAAAGGCCTTTCATGTGAGACACAGCTTGCCATCTTTCTTCACGATCTTCATTCCAACCTTGATGCTAACTTACAAACTGACGCCATCTTTTTAGACTTTGCCAAAGCATTCGATAAGGTACCTCATCAACGTCTGCTCTTAAAACTGTCCACACTAAACTTGCATCGAGAAATTATTGCATGGTTAAAAGAATTCCTCACACATCGTTCACAGTCCGTTACTATTAACAACTACACCTCTAACCGTCTACCAGTAACATCGGGCGTTCCTCAGGGAACTGTCCTTGGCCCCCTCCTATTCTTAATTTATATTAATGATCTACCACAAAACTTATCATGTCATGTCCGTCTGTTCGCCGACGATTGCGTTATTTATGCCCCAATTACTAATACCGCTGATCAAGAATCCCTTCTGGACAATCTTAACCGCATTCAATCATGGTGCAATCACTGGTTGATGACGCTTAATCCTAATAAGTGCAAACTCATGTCTTTTCATCGTCGTCACAACCCGCATTTATTTACCTACAAGATTTCCGTTTCCCCTGTCGAACTCGTTTCGTCCTATACTTACCTCGGTATCACTATCAGCAATGACTTATCATGGCGCGAGCACGTAACAAAGCTAATATCATCTGCGAATAAAAAACTAGGCTTTCTTAAACGTCATCTTCACGACGCCCCTCAAAATGTAAAGCTACTTGCTTATAAATCATTAATCAAGCCAAAACTTGAGTATGCATCTGCCATCTGGAATCCACAGCAAGCTTACCTCATCGACTCATTAGAAGCTGTGCAAAACAGAGCCGCCCGTTTCATTCACCGCTCATACTCACCCTATATCAGTGTCTCATCTCTCAAGCTACAGTCCCAATTATGCAGTCTTTCCCTCCGTCGCCGTATTTCTAGCCTGTGCCTATTTCACAAATTTTATTACTCCCAGCTCAAACAGCAGCCATACATCAGCGCACCGCCATCACGCACGTCTCGCCGAATTGGTCATCCGCTGAAAGTCTCACGCCAACGTGCCCGTACGACTACATTTTCCCAGTCATTCTTCCTCCGAACAGCAAGCGACTGGAACGACCTTCCCCATAAAATTGTAGCCATCACCTGTCCATCAACCTTCCTAGAAAAAGTAACATCCCACCTGTCATCATGAAAAGAAAAAGAATGTTTTACTTTCTCACGTTAAACCCACCCCTTATGTAAAACCCCCTGCAGGGGGTCTTTAAGGAAATAAAAATGAAATGAAATGAAAAAAAAACCTTTGGATAGTATGTTAAGTGCTCGCATGTGTCATTGAGGAGGTCGACCTGCAGGGCCACACGTTTACTTCACACTGCGGCTCGTTATGTCTGGCCAGAAGTCTGACCCTTCCGATCGTATAACTTAATGCATTACCACGTGTGCAGCACGCTTTCGCCTCCACATGTTACGGGAGTGTAACGTGCTGCCGAATTTCGTTCAAACGTCAGAAATTTCTGCGCTAGGACACTGAAACGGGCGAAACTGCTGACGTGGTGCGAGGTTCATATTTCAGTCAGTTCAAAAAATTTTTCGCATTAGCGTGCGAAGCATGGCTTGGTCGTACCGCTGTGCAGATAGCGAATCTCGCCAAGCAAACGACAGGGTGTGGACGCCCTGGCTCCTTTAACGAAGTGCTGCTACTACGATTTTGCCGTTATAACCACTAGCTCCGCTGTCCATGTCTGTGCACTCTGAATGAAATACCTAACGGTAAACGGCGAAACAAACAAATGCGGGAACAGTAAACAAAGCAGCATGAGCACATTTGGGCGTAAGCGGACGCGTGTACCTAACACCGAGCACGACAGCGCGGTCACGATGCTAAACAGCCGACTAAGCACGCGTATAATAAAGTTTAACGGGACCCTCCACGGAGAGCGAGTTTGGACAGAATCCCAGTCATCATGTACTTGGACGAGTTTTACTTTGAAGGAAAGTAAAAAAAACTTCCGCATATTTTAGTGCCTCGCAACAAATGACGTATAAGTGCGTAAAGGCGGTGGTGCTACGTCAGTGCAAGGCATGGAAAAAGAAAGAAAAAACTTCTTTTACAATGCCGCCTTGATGCGGCACATTATTTTGACAGTGTTACATTCTGTTAGGGACGTCCGTCACCCATCTTACGATTTGAATAACGTTCCATTTAATACTGGCACGTTGCCCTAGGTGCAAAACAAGAAAAAGAACTTTGGACAACAAAGTGTTCGCGTGCTTACATTTTCTTCTCTAAATATGGCTTCACGCAAGGCTCTGTCATTAGCATAACTTGCACTGGGACATCGTTTGAGGTTGAGTCTAGTGACTTCCTTATTTGAGAATCCTAAAACGAGCTTACAAATAAATTTAAACACTAACACTTGTAGTCATTTGCATAGCGCAAACAAACATTTAGAATAGCAAAAATCTTATTGAAGAGTTGAACAACCTCATTTCGCAGAAATCTAGGGAAATCCAGGAAAAATGTTTGAAGCGGTATGAGCCTTGGAATAGAAGATGAAGAAGCGCAGGAGTCTGGGTTCAGGAGAAGAGAAGAAGGAAGTGAGAATAAAATGGTAGACAAGATGGACGCCAGTTCCATAGCAATACTTTCCGTCTGTTGTATCCTTTAACTAGGAACGCTACATTATTTTGGCGCAGCCGACAGCGGACTCCAACATGTGGGTGACATTTTTCCTTGAGGAGACCTCCGCAGAGAAGATCATCTTTTCGAGATACCAAGCTGAAGATGAACCAGCGGTGGAACTACCTCGCGAACTCAACTCGGCAGAACTCGTGAGCCTGGTTTTAGAGAAGGCTTCCATGGACACTGATGAACTACGTCGGAAGAGTGTTGTGAAAGTGAACTTGCGTCTGGCGATCTTCGACGAATTAGTTCTTCAACCGATGCGTCGAAAGGACTCTGGATCACAGTCGTCGACGGAAGAGGTGAGCCTCGTTTTCAAAGCTCTTCGGCTACAACAAGAACAGATTTCGCAACAGAACCAGCTGGTAGCATCGCTTATAAGCTCTTTAAACGCTGAGAAGCCGGTGACTAAATTTGTAGAACCCGATGCGTTCGACGGCATGTCTTCAAGTCCAGAAGGTTGGCTTGAATTCTATGAATATTCCGCTGGGAAAAACAACTGGCACTTTAATGAGGACAAGATTACTAACATGCGTAGTTACTTAAGCGGTGTTGCATGGAAGTGGTATGATTTGCACATTATTGAAGAGGCTGGCAACTCTTGGAATCAGTGGAAAGAAAAATTTTCGACGACATTCCGAAGCAACCCAGTGCAAAGGTGGGATGCCGCGCTTAATTTCAAATTCAAGCAAGGCTCCCTCGTCGAATATTTCTTTGACAAACGCCGCCTTTTAAAGCTGGCCGAGCCTATGCTTCCTCCTTCTGCCGTAGTAGCACTAATAATGCACGGACTGCACGCGCAAGTCCTGAAGCAAGTGCAAATACGGTCACCTAAGACTATGGACGGGCTCCTGGAGTGCCTTCACGACATACCATTTACTTCAGAAGAAAATATAAGCGCTCGCTCAAGCAGTCACTTCACACGGTCCGGCGCGGATTGGTCAAGCCGTAATCAGCGAGAACCGCGCCGCCTTGCAGGCGGCACAGAGAACTTGGGTTGGCGCGCTCCCAGAGGTCGGGTGAATAACGTCGACAGCGACCCTGTCCCCCTACTTTCGGACGCTGAAGAGGCTCCGCCGACAAAAAACTGATAAACAAGGGTGATCAGTCCGACCCGATGACCACAACTGAGACTGTTTATTTAACTTGCTCTAGCCTACTTCACATCCCTGTCAAAGTGGGAAACAGACACATGATGGCTTTGGTTGACAGCGATGCTTCTGTGTCTATAATAAATGCCAAGCTGGTAGATGCAAGTCACCTGCATAGTGGAAGAGTACTACGGGTGCAAGGCTACGATGGAAAAGTGACAATGCATAATCAGTGGGCCTCAGTAAACATTGAGTTCCAAGGTCATGAAACAGAGAGTGAAGTACTGGTGATTGAGGGGGTGACGTATGACTTTCTGCTATCCAGACCAGATATAAAGAAACTAAAAATCAACGTATACTGGGAAGATGCGGTTTTAGTGGAAGGACTATCAAGGCAAGAGACACAGCCGGATAGAAAAGATTACCTGCGAGTTGTCAATTGCGCGGAGGATATTGCAACGACCTATCCTGAACTGGTATGCATAGGAAGCTATCCACCGGCGATGACGTCACACAAGGTGCCTTTCGAACTAACCGACAAGACCGTCATCCGAAAATCACCTTACAACATGTCAAGAGAGCGCAAGATATGGTTGAAGAAGGAATTGCAGGAGATGCTAGACGCCAATATAATCCGGCCTTCGGTGTCACCCTTCGCCTCTCCCATAACTATTGCGCCGAAAGAAGATGGAACTTTCAGACTGTGCACAGATTACAGGGTTCTCAACCGACAGACAGAACTTATACCATTTCCCATGCCGAAGATAGACACGATTATAGATGAGACAGGTGGTTGCCGATGTTTTTCACGTATTGACTTGTGCAAAGGTTTCTGGCAGATCCCGCTAACCGAAGAAACAAAAATGTACACTGCTTTTATCACGCCCTTCGACCTGTACGAGTATAACCGGCTTCCTTTCGGCTGGAAAAACTCACCAGCATGGTTCCAGAAGATTATGAACGAAGTCCTGAAGCCTTTCCTAGGTGTCTTTTGTAACGTGTACATAGACGATATTATCGTCTTCTCCAAAACAGAGACGGAGCATCAGGAACACCTGTCCCAGGTATTAAATGCCTTGAGCTTGGCACACCTCAAGGTAAATTTTAAGAAAAGTGCGTTCTTTCAAAGAAAAGTGGTGTTTCTTGGAAGAGTCTTTGATGGGACTACCAAAAGCACGAAACAAGAGTCCGTCGAGAGGATATCCCAACTGGTAAAACCATATGACGTACACTCATTGCGTGTGTTTTTGGGATTAGCAGGACATTTCAGGCCCTTCATAAAAGACTTTGCCATCAAAACAAGATGCCTCACGCGCCTAACACAGAAAGAAGTTCCATTTGAGTGGGATGAGGAATGTGAGAGAGTCTACCGTGATCTGGTGCCCAGAATCTCGGCTGACCCTATTCTGCGCATACCAGATTTCACTTTACCCTTTGAACTGAATACCGACGCCTCACACTCTGGGACAGGTGCAGTCTTGTACCAGAAATGTCCAGAAGCATCCGGCCGAGAAAAGCGACACGTAGTAGGTTACTACAGCTACACCCTCAAGCCACCAGAAGTCAACTACACCACTACTGAAAAGGAAGCTCTTGCAGTCCTTAAAGCAATTCAGTACTTCCGTACGTACCTAGAAGGTGCGAAGTTTACTTTGTTCACCGATCACCAAGCCCTCACTCATCTCTTGAATATGACCCAACCTAAGGGACGTATCGCCAGATGGGTGAACTATTTGCAGCAGTTCGATTTCACCATCTCCCACAGACCTGGACCCCTTTTGACTGATGCAGATGCATTGTCTAGACTGATGATACAGGCCAACAACGAACAATCGGAAGAAATCAATGAAATTAAATTGTGGGAAGGCACTGAACAATTGATTTTTAGGGAAGGTCGCTATCAAGTCCCGCCAACGCTGGTTTCCAGGGTGCTTTATTTGAACCACGATAGCCCAGAATCTGGAGGACACGACGGATTTTGGCGCACCTACAACAAGCTAGTCAAGAGATTTACGTGGCCTCACATGAAAGACGACGTCAATCGATACGTTCGTTCATGCCACATTTGTCAAGTCAACAAGGTGAAATATAAGCAGCCTACGGACGCCATGATAATACCTCGCCACTCGAACGTGCCTTTCGAAGTTATACACCTGGATTTCACCGAGCTAAATAAGAAACGAGAAGGAGTCCGAAAAACGCAAGCTTTTCTTCTGGCCATAGATGAATGCACCAGGATGGGCGCGGCACGGGCAGGAAAAGAAGATGCGAATAGTGTCATCACCCTTCTCGAACGGGATATGTTTAGGACAACCAAGACAATTGTATGTGACAACGGTCCAGCGTTCAAGAGCGAAAAGGTAGCAAGATGGGCTCGAGACCATAATATATCAATCCAGTTCTGTGCGCCATACCATCCCGCAGCGAATGGGCTTGCAGGGCGTGCTATACGAGATGTTAAACAATACATCAGGATGTACGATAGTTTCCCTGGTGGTTGGAAATGCTCTTTAGAAGCAGCTGTAAGACATCACAATCGCTCCTACACCAGCGGCTTGGGATGCAGCCCACAATTCGCTTCTTCAGGAGAAACCCCTATTCTTCAGGCGGACCGTGAACTTGGGCTGTTAGAAAATCTCAAGATCGTCGAGGAAAGGAAACAGAAATCGCAGGAGCAGAGGTACCGTAAACGAATGAAAAAAAATTTCGACAAGAGACATTGCTCAGATATCCCAGACATTCAAGTCACCGACCTCATTCTAGTTAGGAAAGGAGTAAGAGAATCCAATGCCAAATTTTATGGTCCTTACTCTGTGACAAAGACAGTCACTCAGAAAGGAATATTGAAGACTGTGTGGTACATTGGCGAACGTGGCTCAGTTGAATGTGCTTCGATTCGAAACGTTTTCAAGTATTACCCCAGGAGGGGTTAGCAAAAGAAACCTGGAAGGGTGAAGCGGTATGAGCCTTGGAATAGACGATGAAGAAGCGCAGGAGTCTGGGTTCAGGAGAAGAGAAGAAGGAAGTGAGAATAAAGTGGTAGACAAGATGGACGCCAGTTCCATAGCAATACTTTCCGTCTATTGTATCCTTTAACTAGGAACGCTACAATGTTCAGCACAGTTAAGGAAAAACTGGCTTCGGTGGCTGGCAGCACTGCATGCAGTGCAGTCATCGTTTTCGCACCATGGGTTCTTGAATTCTCCCAGTCTTTTTTAACACTCTCACGAAGCTTCTTAAGTGAGATCGCATATTTCACGTGGTTGTGTAACATATGCAGTGAACCTCTAAATACTTATGCTGCAGTTTCTACATTTTAAACAGTTTGAAAGAAATGCACTCAATTCTCAAGTTTAGGGAGGAGACAGGAATGTCAAGAAGTTGCTAAATCCGAGTTACACCATCAGGCCATTATTTAATCTAGGCCTTCTTATGTTTCTTCTTCCTATTCACGTACTTCTTCAATCGCACATTGTTGTTCTGTGTTTCCGTGTCTTCGTGTTTCCATGGCTTTAGTGTCGATGGTCGCGAGTGTTGTGCATCTCGTGTGGCACTCAAGAGAGACCTACTTTGCATCTGGCCAATAAATTTTTCCTTTTGAAACTCCCCTCGAGCATACGTCTTTTCAAAGAACTAGCTTTAGAAATGGCGTCATTGTATGCTTTTCTGTTCGTTGACTAATTCTAATACGATCATCCCCTTGAGCACAATTGTACAAATGTCTGTGGTGACCGGACTTCCCTAATTGTAGTTTCAGAGAAGTAGCTGGCTTCACCTGGAGGCACCAAGAATTCCTTGAATAAGCCTAACAAAAGTAGTTGACAATTTTGCATACCCTCGTCCACGCAAGCATTGGCGCAATCAAGATTTCCGTCTGGAGGTGGAAGTGAAATTTTGGCAAAAAGTCGCGGTTGTGTATATACACGCTTTTCCGCGTGTTCAACCAAGAAAGCAAACCTTGCGGGATACGGGACAAGCGTGTGGATGAGTGATGGTGCTGTAGAAGCAGCTGTACTCTAAGAAAAAAAAAGGAAGAACTGGGCTATCGAGCTTACTCCTTTTGGAGCGTAACTGGGATGCCAAACCTATGTTATTTTTGGGTGTAAGTGCGAGGGCAGGAATTGTTACTCCCCAGGCAATTGCTCCTTCAAGGACAAACCGTGTCTCTTTGCCGATGCTCAAGGGAGGAATGGTCACTCTTTCGTATACTCCTCAAAGAACCGAATAAGGACGTTAACCATATATACGATCATAAAAAAATATTCAGCTATAAAAAAGAAAAAGTGCCACAAAGTAGGATTCCAGCTAATGTCGTCCCGTTCACAAGTAAGGTACTTTAACCAAAACACCACGACAACTCTGTTGACGAAGCACATTACTGGGAGCATGCTAAGCATCACACTGCAGGCGCGACAATGGAAGAGACTCAGCACTCTGTGTAAGCTATGCGGGAAGAGTCTAGCATTGGTTGTGCTTGCAACCATATGCGACTGCTAAGAGAAAACAGCCCGATTATTCCTGGGACCATTTGAATTGGCACATATTACGTAATGGACTTGTAGCGAAAACGTGACACGAAAGAGGACAGGTAAGGCTAACTTACTTGTCGCTTAGCGTGCCCCGTTTGAACTACTCATCGTTTCACTTAGGCTTGCAATCTCCTCGGAACAGTCAACTTCGGTACGATTGACCAAAAACTTCTGCCAGCCCAACAATGAATCGCGCGTTTAGTGTGCATGGTTCGCTTATAGCGCAGAGATGAAGTGCCTGGCTCGTTATATTTTCACTTATAGGGGTCACACTTTTTCTCACGAAAAGGCAAAGTGCTGCACTGCATTTAGTTCAATGAACAGTGCCCGAACTTATGATTATTCACGTGTTCGAGATTTAGGCTGATAATACCATTTCTTCCCCTTCATTCGATGACATCGGGGAAACCGGCGGGGTGTATGCCATTCATCCTGCCGTTGCTCTCTTTCTGACACGGGACTAAACACTTGCCCTCCGAAATTTGAACACGGCACTCGCACTCCTGCAATTAGCTCCTCGAGGGACGAAAGCACCTATTTTAGGATCAACTGTCCACTCGCTACTGTTTTCTTCGGTACTATACTGTGTGGAGCGACGTGCAACGACTAATCATCACTGGTTTCTGTTCCTTTCTCTTAAACGGATGGCTTCGTCCTCGTGAATGCCGTCGCCTGGCCACTTTCAACGTGCATTTGATGTGCAACGAGGGTACGGACTAATTCGAAATTTACCGCAAGATCTTATTTTTTTTACGTGCGGAGTGGCCTTATACACGGCGTGGTCGCACAGGTTCACATGGTATTCGCTGAAATGTGGCCTCTACAAACCACTTCCTTCATAACCTGTAATTTACATGCACAGCCCTGGAGTGCGTGTGATGATTTAAATTCACTATTCACGTGTTCGCTTAGCTTAGCTTAGTTCGCTTAGCGTATGTTTATACATAGTTTAAGATTACGTTAAGATTACGTGGCTACACCTTCGAGTTGCGTCACATGCTTGGACCTTGAAGCCGCGCCGCTGATGCCTTGCACCTATGTAAGAAACTGCTGTGAGACTTCCTCCGGAAAACACTGGCGTACGCCAGACACTTGAATTTCCTGTTATCATGTATGCTTGCACTTGTTAATTGTGTGCGCTGTGTACTATATGAACGAGTGTGCCATTTCATGGCTGCGTTGCCCTGGCCAGAGTGTACTAGATACTTTTTCACTGTATACTGTTCATTTCCAGTGTCATGCTAGGCCACGGTCGCGCTTCAACGCAGCATGCGTTACTGTAGTGTTACAGAGCAGCTGCGGCTAGGCGTATGGCCAGGAACGCGCTCGCAGTACGCATTAGAATATTGTTTTCGCTCTCTCTCTCTCTGCAGCGTCTGATTGACGATTTGCGAGGCTGGTGTTACAGAACGCTCATGGACAGGTCATTACAGAGAGTCGATGCAAAATAACGAATTCCAAAAGCCGCACACAAGAAGATGCGCAAGAAGTATGGAGAGCTGAGCAAGTTGGTTCGGTTTCATTCTTGAAAACTGCGCTGTTTATGACGGGAGAAGCGTGATAAATTTGACAAGTGTGGACGCAGCATCGCAAACGAATTGATTGAAAGGAAACACAAAATATGCCTGCCTGGTAAGGCCTCCTACATACAGAAATACTTACATGGGCCAAAGTGATGAAGGCGTGAACAAAATACTAAGAGATCATGAGCAGTTACTAGGAATTGCGGCATATTAGGGCCAGCATCGGAGGCAGTCTACGTATACAGCTAAGGAACTGCCGAGACAGCTTCGGCGACATGGAGCGCGTATATAGCCGTCTGGAAGACGTACGGAAGACGCTTCTGCGACGTGACTCACAGTGACAAGAAAAGGTTGAGAAAAGCACACATTATTTCTGTATTTTTAAGTCGTTGTGCCTGAAAACCTATGAAAAATACGATGCAGCTTAGATTAAGGATGTTGGATAACCTATCTACGTTTTCTTTTGCGAAAACAACATTCCTGTCGGCTTTCCAAGCGTTCTGTTCAGCCGCCATTTTGTTTGGACAGGAAAGTAGCCTGCATCGTTTTTAACTACCATGCTGTCTTCTCGAAGCTGTTTACTTTGATGTCTTCGTGAGAACCGAAACGAGACTTAGGATGGCCGCTGTCCGCTTAGCAGTCTACGGCGAGTACTCGAACACAGCCAATGAGTGGGTGAATCTGTCCGCTTAGCAGTCTACGGTGAGTACTGGAACACAGCCAATGAGTCGGTGAATCAAACAATCCGTTAAGTGGCACAGAACATAGGGGCAGATGCTCAGTGGGGAAAACAGACATAGTAAGTCAAAGAAACTGTTAAATACCAGGCAAACCTCTCCAGGATTCATTTAATTTCTCACTCTCTCTCTCTCTCTCCCTCTATGCTAAATATTGTCATTTCATTAACAGATCAATGTGCTTTCGAGATGCCTGTCAGTCGACATATATGTTCAGCTTTTATACAGTAAGTTGAGTTTTTGTTACGCAGAACAAAACTGGACGTACTTGGTCAGCCTATATGGCTTGTAAGAACTACTTCATGTATAAGGTGTCGTTGCAGTGACCCTAACATCATCGTACCTGCGTGCGCAAGGCCTCAGCATTTCGACCGTGAAGTGCGCCTTAGTCGCTTTTACCCAAAAGCCCATGGCCTGGTACCCATTTCTATTGACCACCAACCAATTTCCTACGCAAAAACTCACCGATTCCTAGGCATTATTATAGACAGAGACCTTTCATGGAGTCCCACATATCATACTTGAAGAAGAAGCTTACTTCTATCTCCCATATACTAAGGTTTCTTGCCGGTAAAACATGGGGCACATCCATGGCATCTATGCTTGAACTATACAGGAGGCTCTTCCTAGGATACTTGCGATACAGCACACCAGTGCTGTCCAATGCTAACAAAACTAACATCCATATCCTACAGAGCATTCAAGGCCAAGCTCTTCGAACATGTCTGGGGCTACCTCGAAATGCTTCAACCGTGGCAACAATTGCCACCGCGAGAGACCACCCAATAAGGACCTATATAGATATCGACACACTCCGGGCGCATGCTCTCCATATATGCAGAGTCCCTGACCACCATCCCGCTCGCATGCCTGAGAAAAGACCCAAGGCAGCGTTCTCCAGATCAATTGTGGCTAACCGGCACTCTTTGTCTTTGAGGCACCCACCCGCAACAAGAACGCCATCCCCTATGTGGTGCTTGAAGATGCCTTCTGTGTACCTTGCTCTTCCAGGAATAGTGAAGAAAGCTAGCCTGACGACCGCGGCTCTCAAGCAGATCACATTGGAACTTCTGCATTGTTCATACGCTAACCGAATTTCATGTTTACACGGATGGTTCCGTCTCGGAAAATTCTATGGGCGCCGTTGTTCTACCATCTCAATCGGTCGTCATCAAGTTTAAGACTTCACACGTAACGACATCTACAGGTTCCGAACTGGCCGCTCTTCACGCTGCTGTCGAATACATTGAAAAAGAACCGCCCAACAAATGGGCAATATTTTGTGACTCGAAAGCAGCCCTCCAGAGCTTGCGAAGTTTACGACGTGGCAATTATGAACAGCTGGTGTCACAAATCAACGAAACCTGTCATTGCGCTTCTGAACGAGGACATGATATCATATTGCAGTGGCTGCCGGGACATTGTAGCATCGTTGGTAATCACATCGCCGATGACGCTGCCCGGCGTGCCCAGGCTGGCTCACCGACACTCCTTATACCTTTATCCAGAGTCGACGCTGCAAGAGAGCTTCGCAGTCTCGCTCGTACCATCACGTTAGGTTGCTGGCATACACCACAGAACTGTAAGTGTCGTTTATACAGCCTCGACTCATCACTGAAACTTTATTTACCAGCGAACCTTCCACGACGTGACGCAACACTGCTGTGTAGGCTGTGGGTAGGAGTAGCATTCACCAACTCCTACAGCTATCTTATTGGAATGGCGGATTTACCAATGTGCGCTAAGTGCAAGTGTGAAGAGGCCATCAGTCACCTTCTGTGCCACTGTTCTCGCTTCGATAATCAACGTGAGACTCTCCAGTGTGCCTTAAATAGACTGGATGACAGGCCATTTATGCAAGCGAAGATCTTGGGAGCCTAACCTCACAGTTCAAAAGCCCAGAAAGCAGTTCGAGCACTTTTTCGCTCCCTAAGGGCAACAGACTTGAGTTTGAGTGCCCGACTATAGACATCCTACACCTAAGTTCTCTCTCTCTCTTTCACTCCCCATTCCCCTCCCCACGTGTAGGGTAGCAAACTGGACTCAGTCTGGTTATCCTCCCTGCCTTTCCGTCTTCCCTTCTCTCTCTCTCACTTCATGTGTATTTCATATAATGTTCGAGCATACGTTACATTAACTGAAATCTTGCAGGCGCAAATCGTCTTCGACGCAAGGTTACGTCAACTTTCCAAAAACTGTCAAAAGACTTTTCGTGGAGTTGGGGGGCAAAATGGTTGGTGTATCGGTGGACAAGATTTTCCAATTGAATTTATTCTTTTGCAACACACCACCCACAACATTCACCTGGGTATCGATTTTTCGGTCTAATGTGGTGCAGTGTTAGATTGTGGGGCTGGCGAAATTTCTCTTCGAAGTCACGTGATAGCACCAGTACCAGAAGTATATGACGGGGACCAACAGGGACCTTTACCGGCTCAGACTACGGCATTTGTCCCGGTGACTTCCAAAGATCGTCCTCCGCACCGCTTTCGTGGTTCAATTAAGCTATACTACCTTACCATGCTGTGGAAAAAGATATACAGCTTCCTCGATCCATTGTGTAATGCGTAGATGGTCGTGCTCACGTGTGGACGTTGAACACGTCTTTGGAGCAAGTTTTACTGCCTACTGTGCTCAAGCTGGCCCCCTTTTCCTGAGAAGCGGCTGTCAGTATTCATGCCATCGACGCTTCTACCGACGCGAGGGCTACAAATCGCGACTACTCCTCGCAATTGTACAGCATGCCGAACAAGTCGCTATCCCCTTCAGAACGTAAAGAATTACCAGTGGTATTCGTTCGCTATGCGCCAGTATTCGATCTTGCGCAAGACGATCGCCCAATTTAACTTCCTGATTCGAGAATGCAACACCGCATAAACACGGGCCAAGCAACGCCTATTCGCCAGAAGCTGTACCGTGTCTCTCCTGCGGAACAAAAAGTAATTGACGAGCAAGTTCAAGAAATGCTGCGCAAATGCTTTGTTCAGGAGTCTTAGAATCTCTGGGCGGCTCCAGTAATACTAGTTGAAAAAGACAATTCCTGGAGATCCTGAGTTGATTATTGAAGACTTCACGAAGCCACAAAGAAGGAGCTATATCCTCTTCCACGCACCAACGATGATGTCGATTGTCTTCATGCAGCCTCGTGTTTCGCCTCCGTTGACTTATGGCTGAGACACAGGCAAATACCGATGCACCTTACAGATAAAAACTAAACTGCCTTTGTGATCCCAGACGGGCTCTTCGAGTTCAATGTGATGCATTTAGACTTATGCAATGCGCCAGCAACTTTGGTTTATGGTCACAGTGTTACGCGGATTGAAGTGGGAGTTCAGCATGCGCTATCTCGATTATCTAATCATTTTCGGCAAAACACTTGAGGCGCGCAATCAGCGACTTGGCTTCGTAGCACATACCACGTACAACCACATACATACATCCCAGACGACAGAGGTTGCCTTCAGCACTACAGAAATTTCTGTTGTACAACATGATTTTTCTACAGTAACTACAGATTACTCATGGAGTGACAGACATGATGTACAACAGACATTTCTTGTTGTGACTACAGAAGTACACTCTGTCGTATGTATGTTGTTACAACAGAAAGCTGAAGCTCTACAACAGATTTTAGTAGTACTACAGAAGAATTTGTCATCACAACAGGCACCCTGTTGTCCCAACAGCAATGTTCCTGAAGTAACCCGACTTCCATAGTGCTATAGAGACCTGTTGAAATATTACAGAAACCTATTGGGGCAGCAGGCCCCCAATTGTCACAACAGAAGTGTTCCTGAAGCAATGCGACCAACTTCTGTTGTACTACAGAAAAATGTTGTACGGCAGAAACCTATCGTTGCAACAGGCCCCCAATTGGCATAACAGAAGTATTCCTGAAGTAATGCGACAAACTTCTGTTGTACTAAAAAGAACTGTTGTTGTACGACAGAAACCTATCGTCGCAACATGTACCCAATGATGACAACAGAAGTGCTCTGAAATTATGCGATGCTACAAGCTTGTGTGGTGCCCAGTTGAAAAAGACAACAGGAATTCCTGTCGCAGCTACGAAATTTCTGTTGTACGACAGAAGTTCCTAACGTTTCTGTAGTTTCTACAGACATTTCTGACGTCACGATAGAAATTCTGATGCCGCAACAGAAGCATTGTGTCGCGAAGGCCAAGAGTTCTGAAGTCGCAACAGAAGCTTTTTGTCGCGACAACAAGAGTTCTGAAGTCGGAACAACAGCTTTCTATCGTGACAGCGACTCTCTGACGTTACGACAGCAATTCTGACATCGCAAGAGCAATATTCGGTCGCGACGGCCAAGAGTTCTGAAGTCGCAACAGAAACTTTTTGTCGCGACAACAAGAGTTCTGAAGTCAGAACAACAGCTTTCTATCGTGACAGCGACTCTCTGACGTTACGACAGCAATTCTGACATCGCAAGAGCAATATTCGGTCGATACGGCCAAGACTTCTGAAGTCGCAACAGAAGCGCTTTCCGTCGCGGCCCTTTAAAGTTAGATGTCAGTTTCGCATCGCTGGTGTACACTACTTTTCTCTTGCGCGGTATTCAATCGTGCTTCTCTGAAGCCGGCAATGCTGATAGCACCAACACCGGTATTAAAGTCAGCGTGGCCAATTGTTATAATTGTGCCGTGACGACGCGGCACCCGAAACACCCTACCGGCCTCCTCCAAATCGACCGCTTATCAAAATCATACCATCTGCGGGAATGGCTGCGTATCCGTTTTTTTTTTTCGTAAGATGTGGCACACAGGCCTGTGGACTTGCGTGGGCGGTTACACTGACACATTAGTTAATTTCCCAGAAATATTGCACAAGCTTATGCGATGCGGAAAATAAGTTTTGGGTTGTTCCACAAAGTTGCGTGAAAAGCTGCCTCGCTCGGGTCTCATTAATCTGGTACAGCGCTGCCGTGAGAAGCCAGTATGCTGTCAGAATGAAGACTCATCCACGAGTGTTTATGTAGCTATTTTGCATTGAACACATGAATTATATGCGCGCTCAAAAGTGTAAAGAGCGAGAGACAACTGTCGAAATTAGCAGTAACAACCCTAACAGTGTCCCCGGTCACCGTTGGCTATTTCTTAATTTCTTATTCAATATGGATATCGTATAGCAAAATCGATGTTCTAGCACTCCACGATGTACCTGTCAATGGTAACAACACTTTTGCTTTTCTAGAGAGGCGGCAGTTGACGCGGTGCAGTGAAAGCGCATCTTGACTTTTAAAATGCAAATGTAAACAGCGACGCAGACAGCGATTTTTACTGTTGACATAACCAAACTGTACTGGGTCGAGGTCTTGGGCATTTGTTTGAGCGACAATTGGTCATGCGCTTATTTTACCTTAAAAATGTCCGTCATCTATTCCTTCTCGCAGTTAATCGAGCACGTCTTGCGTCACACCTCCCTTTTCTTTTTGTCACGACAAACTTTGCTCAAGAACTACCGTTATGGCGCTTCCTAAAGGAACTTGTCGACACTATTTCATTTTTAAAGGCCAGATTCACCCTTGAATATTTGTTTACCGTTAATCACACGTCGCTAAATGTAGCACTTATAGATAACCTTTTCCCTGAACCTCTGTACCGAAAGCCGTATCTGTATCTATTTGGGCAAGATGTTCTTTGCCGTGTCCGTAGAATGTCCATTGCGCCAGCAGCGAAAACGTTTTTCTTTAAGCTGCACACCTCCACCCTGTCAGTTAGAACGTGGCTTCAGGAAAAAGGAGTGTATGTACCCTGGAATACAAGACATGACAAGAACTTTATTTGAGTCCTGAGGGACTGAGACCTCGGGGAGCCAAACCGAAGGCTCCCGAAGATCAAGTCGGTGGCTCCGCCCACGATGGAACCGGGAGATCACGTCCCCCGGCAATGTCGTGGGCCCTCTGGACAGCCTGGAGTTGTATGTTGAGATTGCTGCTCTCGAGAGAGTCCTGCCATTGTTCTTTCATGATGGGTGGAGAGGCGTTAAGGGCTGGGTACAGCCAGAGCATGTGGTCAAAGGAACATGAGTCATGACCACATTTAGGGCACGACTGTGAGTGTTCAGGATCTATCCTGTGAAGAGACCGAGGAGTGGGATATGTACGGGTTTGCAGTAGTCTTAGTGTGGTAGCCTGAGGTTTGTTCAATTTGGGGTGAGGGGGTGGAAATGTCCTCCTGTCTAGCCGATAATGGGAAACAATTTCGTGGAATGTACTTAATGGATCTTTGTGGATGTTGACTTCGTTCCAAGCCTGGCTACCTGCGACAGCGCGGTGCGTGAAATCGCGCGCTCTCCGGTGGGCCTGCTCGTTAGGATTACATCCAAGCGGGTTAATTGAGCTATCTAGATGGGCTGGGAACCACGAGATTTGGTACCCTCCTTCGGTACTCTCCCTAGTCTTTTGAAGTGCTTTGATGACAATACTGTACGCCTGTTCAGATATGAGGGCGGACGAGAAGGATCTAACCGCGGTGCGCGAGTCCGAGAAGATGATAGCGGGAGCTTTTGAGCTGTGAAAACCCAGAGCGATCGCCGCTTCCTCCGCCACATGGGCAAACTTAGTATAAACAAAGGCTGCATTGACCAGGTTGCCCTCCGCGTCTACCACCGAGACAGCGAACTTATCCCCACTGTCATATCTGGCAGCATCGACAAAGAGGGCATCTAGCTTCTGCTGATGGATCTTTTTAAGGATGGACTTGGCTCTCGCGAATCTTCTTCCCTGGTTATGCACTGGGTGGATGTTTCGCGGGACGGGGTCAACCATGATGCGAGCTCTGGTTTCCCGGGTCAAGCTAACTTTGGTCGCCGGTTCATGTCTGGGTTGGATTCCTGCTTCCTCTAATATCTTAATCCCTTGCTTAGTGGATGAAAGTCTCATTATCTGAGCCGCTGTGTGAGCTTCTATTAGCTCATCGATGGTGTTATGGAGTCCTAGCTCCAGCAGCTTCTCAGTGCTTGTGGACTGCGGAAGGCCGAGCACGCGCTTGAGGCCGGTTCTGATTAGCGAGTCGAGCTTGGCCTTTTCCGCTTTACCCCAATTAAGGTACGGCGCGATGTAGGTGACATGACTCAGGAAGAATGCCTGATAAGCTCTGAGCAAATTATCCTCTTTAAGACCGCCTCTTCGGTTTGAGACGCGGGCTAGAAGTCTTAGGACATTACTAGCCTGTCCAGTGAGCCTGTTGAGGGCCATCGAGTTACAGCCCTTGGCATCAATGAAGAGACCTAGTATCTTGACCGAGTCCTTCCTCGGTATGGGATGCCCATTTTTAGCTCGAATTTCTACTAGCAGAGTTTCCAGAGGCGCAAGATTTCTGACCCCCTGTCTGGACTGGCGGTATAACAGTAGCTCTGATTTAGCGGGGGAGAGTTCAAGGCCCGTGTTTGAAAGAAAATCTTCGGTAGCCTCCAACGCGCTTTGTAACGAGTGTTCGAGCATGGCTAGCGATCCGCCCGGCGCCCAGATCGTAATATCGTCCGCATAAATGGCGTGACCCACGTTCGGGATTGCAGCGAGGCGAGTGGAGAGTTTGTGCATGGCTATATTAAATAAGAGTGGGGAGAGGACTGAGCCCTGCGGGGTGCCGCAGGTGCCTAGTTCGTAGGGTCCTCCCGTGACCATGCCTATTCGGAGGTGTGCCTTGCGATCCGCGAGGAAGGATCTGGTGTAATCATGAAACCGCTGGCCCAGGTTGAGAGACGAAATCTCTGTCAGGATGTGTTTATGCGCGACCCTGTCGAAGGCCTTGGAGAGGTCCAGTGCGAGGATCCATCTCACGTCGCGAGTAGGGTTATTAAAGATTGCTTTCTTAAGCAAAAGCATAGCGTCCTGCGTGGACAACGCCTGTCTAAAGCCGATTAGGTTGTGTCTAAAGAGCTCCTTGTTTTCAATATGTTCAGTTATCCTGTTATGTATCGCGTGCTCCGCGACCTTGGCGATGCATGATGTAAAGGAAATAGGCCGCAGATTATTTATATGCGGAGGTTTTCCTGGTTTGGGTATGAGTACCACTTTTGCGGTACGCCAGTCTATCGGGACCTGTCCACTTTTCCATACCTCATTTATTTTGGCCGTGACTATCTCGATTGCCCTATCGTCTAGGTTCCTGAGGAGTTTGTTCGTGATTCCATCAGGTCCCGGGGCTGATCTGCCATTTAGATTGAAGAGAACGTGTCTGATCTCTGACACGGTGAAAGGTTCATCTAGATCAGGTGCCGAAAATCCCATGTAGTTCACACGCCCTACCGGGCGATCCGCGTCTTCGGCGAGGGGGAGATAAGTACGTGCTAAGTTGTTGGCTAATTCCCTGTCGGTGAGACCGATTGCGGTTTGCTTTTTAATGAGCCTATCCGTTGCAAGGCTAAGGGTGCCCTTAGACTGTTTATCGTTGAGGAGACCTTTAAGTAAGCTCCATTTGCTACCTCTTCGCATACGCCCGTCCGTTTCGGTACACGTCTCATCCCATTGCTGCCGGGCGAGCTGGGCCGAATAGGTTTCAATCTCCTTGTTAAGAAGCGCGATTTTCGATCTGAGTCTACGATTAAGCTTTTGGGTCTTCCACCTGGCTGAGAGGGCGTGTTTAGCCTCCAGAAGGTGAGCAAGTCTCGAGTCCATTTTAGGAACTTCCACATCCGTAATGATTTCTTTGGTTGCTCCTTTAACCGCCTTGTTCAGATTATCTAGCAGATCTGCATACGTTTCGTCTGGCGGGACTGTTTCATTTCTGATTTTTCGAAACAGGTCCCAGTCCACATACTCATATCTCGCGGGTGGTCTGGGTTTGACACGCAACAGAATTTCAAGTATGTAATGGTCACTGCCTAGCCCCTCCTGGAGGTTGTCCCACGTGCCCTCGATACCTCGGAGGAAGGTGAGATCGGGAGTCGTATCTCGACTGACCGAATTACCGGATCTGGTGGGGAGCCTTGGGTCTATGACGAGTATTAAGCCGAGCTCTGCAGTGTTGAAGGCCAAGTTCGTCCCTTTTGCACTTTTGTAACTGTACCCCCATTCCGTATTGGGTGCGTTAAAGTCACCCGCGACAACGAGAGGCGCGCTTCTCGCCGCCCTAGACGTGGTGCCTAGTAATGCTTTAAAGTCTCTTTTCCTGTCCGATGGTGCGCTGTACACGTTGAGAATGAAAATTTTAGAATTGATTGTTCTGTTGGGTACGATCTCTATTAACTGGGCCTCGAGGCCCGCTTTGCGCCCGAGGCCCGTTGAGGCCCGAGGCCCGAGGCCCGTTGAGCACCTCGTGCTCAACGAACGAGATGTTTTTTTCTGATTAGGGTAGCGATACCTCTGCCCTTTTCTCTCCTGTATGCTACCGTGCGGTACCCCGAGAGGGAAATTTCAGCTGCACATAGCGTTTCCTGTAACAATATAACTTGCGGCTTTTCCGCAATAGACCTGATAAACTGTCCTAATGGGGCCTTGCGCCTCTGGAAACTTGCGCAGTTCCACTGCCAGATTTTCAGCTTCGTGCTGTTTGCGTCCTCCATTTTGCCTACTGAGTATGATGAATTAGCCCTTTAGCCCCACTTTCGGGATTCGGGTTTGCCTGATTCTGCACTGTCGACACCGTAAGCCTGCCTTTGGCTTGGACCTTGGGTCTCTCTAGTTGAGTTAATCTCGTCTCCATCCCGGAGAGCATTTCCATCATGCGTCCTAGGGTCTTTTCTATGGCAGCTAGCTTGCCTCTGCTGTTTATTTTGGCAGGAGGATCGGCGGCGGTAGCTGTGGCTTCGCTCGGTTCAGCCATCTCATCCTCCTCTTCTGTCTCGCTCACCGGTTCTGGGTTGGGAGCTTTACGCTTGGATTTACCAGCAAGTGGGCCTAGATCTTTAATTTTATCCTCATCGTGGTTCGAAATTTGCCCTCTAATGCTATTTAAGGCTTCTTTAAGCTCTGCAAGTTCGCGCCTGAGCTGTTGATTTTCCGCCTCAAGTGATTGGATTCGGGGATCATTCACTTGCTCTGACTGTGCCTCACCGCTTATTATTTTGGCCGTCGTAGTCTTCTTTCCCATCGACGGCGCTGTGCCGGAGCCCTTGACTTTGTCGGCCCACGTGGCCCGTTTCGCGGGCTGGGAGCGAGACCGGGACCGGGATCTCGACCTGGATGCGCTGGAATTCCCGCCTTTCCCTGAGCCGGTTCGCCTCCTGGAACGAGAGCGCCCCCTCGATTGTGAGCGGGATTGCAGGTTGGAGCCACCATATGCTGCCGCAGGTGTCGCCGAGCTCTGTGCGTAGGAGATACTGATGTCATCGCCGCTGGCCATCTGTGCTTTTCGCAACATTTGTCGTCGCCTTCGACGCCGACGCCTAACGATGTATGGGATCTGGTAGCGTTGTTTGCATGTCCTATCCCCGGTGATATGGGGGCCGCCGCATGCTTCACATTTGGGTGTGCATTGGTGTTCCTCCTCTTGTGACTCTGATGACTTCATTTTCCCACAGCCGTGGCACTTCTTCCTTTCCTCTTCGCTACTGGGGCACACGTCGGCTCGGTGACCCACGTGGCCACACGCGTAGCATACATCCATCTGCCGTTTGTACAGAAAGCATGGAACGAGGGCGGCTCCACACATGACCGTGTTGGGCACTCGCATGCCGTCGAACAGTATAACAACTACTTGTGTGCTCTTAATTCTTCTGACTTCCAATGCCGTAGGGTTTCTTGGGTTCAGAATCATCCTCCTAAGGGCTCCTTCATCAAATGAAGGGTCGATGTTTCTTATTACACCTTTGCATGTGTCATCGGGGGCAGAAATGTAGGCTGACACCTCAAAGGCGCCGAGCTTAGTATGTACCTTGCTGATTCCAGCATACGCCCTCGCGTTTTGATCGTGAGGGGTAGAGATAACCAAAATGTTCTGCATCTTGTTTGGGCACACGGTATTCTCGGCAGTCTGCTGTTCCGTCAAGGCCGCCGCCATGGCCAGGGCTTGGGCGAGGAGTATGATATCCGTTTTGGAAACGTCAAGGCCTACTTTGGGGCGCACGATGATCTTGATTTGGTCCTTGGGTAATTTCGGTAACCTCGAGGCTGCCGTTACCTGCTTCATGAACCTTTTGGCCGGCGAGCTGGCCGTGCGGCTGCCAGCCGGCATATTCTTGATGACACGTTGCCCGCCATATGACGGCGTACTCGTTGGTTTTTTTCGTTTGCTGCCGAGAGCTGTCGTCCATCCCGCTTCATCGAGCTCCTCCGGGGCGATTTCCATCCCTTCGACGACTGTGGTCCCGGGCATGGTTTCTGTTGGTCAGTAGTTCGCTTGGAACGCCGGTCGCCCGCGCCGGCGGGGGGCTAGGCCTACGCCTTCTTGCGCTGCCGCGCCTAAGTAGGCGTAGCCCGTTAGGCTTGGCGCTCTCGCGGCGTGGTCGGAGATTCAAGGAGTCACAAAAATGGTGAAAAGTCCACCCACCGATAAGAGTCCACTGTCTGCACGATCCTCGGAACTTGCCGCTTCATAAAAGGTATAGTTTCCGTGGGTCGGCTTATCTTATTTTTGGGACATTTTGCAAAGAACTATCAAAAAAGACTTTCACATATTATGGTATCTGGTTCCTTCCTTTCAAAAAGACAACCAGTAATACACCATACGATTTTTTTACGTTATTAGGACTTTATTCATTATGGAAAAGTCGAATGATCGACAGACATACCGAGCCACCTCGCTCGACAAGGTCTATCTTCCGAGAAGAGACTGCTCAAGTCCGTAGTGTTATGGCTACATTCTATCCAGTACCTGAATGGATTTCGCGTCTGGACGCTTGTGTTTGTTTGCCAGAATTTTGAACTGTCATTGGACAGCATACTATGTGTCAATTTGTTTCTCATGTATGTTCATATGTAATGTAACTGTATTGTATGGCACTAGTGACAATTCCATGCAATAAAGAAAAAAAGTTCGGCGTGGTGCAGTTGTACGATGCTGCACTCGGGATCCAGGTCCCAAGTTGGGATCCCGGGCGGGAAGGCCTTTCTTATTTTTTATATTTATCTTTTTTGTAGTAATAAATTTACATATCCTGAAAGATGTATCTGTCAATTTTTAATTACATATTGATCAGGAACTACAAAACTTTCGACTACAGGACGTAACACTACATACAACAGAACGTCAGACAACAGAACTGCAGACAACAGAACGACAGAAACAACGTCCCAAAATACGACAGACTGAAAATTTCCTGTTGTGTTTTTCAAGTGAGATACCACATACAAAAACGCTGGACTGCTTTTAAACTCTAAGAAGTGTCCCTTTGGGGAGGGCCACACTCTCGGGCTCGAGTTTCATGTCGACAAAGACGGTACATGACCTCACCCTGAAAAGCTCGCTGCAGTGCGCGATTTTAGCCAACCGAAGACAGCGAAAGACTTGCGAAGTTTTCTAGGCCTGTGTTCGTATATTTCCGCTGGTTTATTAAGAACTCGGCCCAACCTTCTCATCCACTCCCATGCCTCGATGCCAAAGACAATGCGCGCGTATGGACTACAGAGGGCAGGGACGCGTTACATCAGCTAAAGTGTTTCCTAATTTCTGGGCCAGTCTTGCACCATTTCGATTCCGAGGTTATTACTGAGCTACACACTGATGCTAGTGGTGTGGGCGTAGGCGCCGTCCTCGTTCAACACCATCATGGTCACCAGCACGTCATTGCATATACGCAAGTCGAACATTGATGAGAGCTGACTAGACACTGACACTGACACTGCCACCGAATTGGAATTCCTGGTAGCATTGCTTCACCATCCAGAAGTTTCGGCCATATCTGTCGGCTTGCCATTTGAAGATAGTGAGGGATCATCATTCCCTTTGCTGGCTTGTTCAACTGCGGTATCCTTCTGGACGGCTGCTACGTCGGGCGTTACGCCTTCAAGAACACATCTTTTTCTGTCGCCTACAAGAGCAATCGGTGTCATACCGATGCCGACTGCTTATCTCGTCTGCGGTAGTCTCAATCCAACGCTAACGACGACGACTATCTTACCAGCTTTACCGAGTTTTCTGACGTCAGCGTCTTTCTTATATAATGTGAACTGCGTCACGTTCCCACACTGCTACTCCTATTGGAAGCTGCCCGCACTTCAGGTCAGACCACGCCATTTACGCTGTGTGACGGCCTGCTTTACAAAAAATTTACTCGGCTGGTGGCGCTTCGTTGCTCCTATTCGTTCTCGAACGCCTGCGTACTGCTGTTCTTCGCGCCATGCATGACGACATCACATCGGATCATCTGGGCTTGCTTGCACACTTCATCGATTACGCCAGCGTTTTCATTGGCCAAAGCTATGGAAAAACACAAGACAGTACATTGCTAGCTGTCCAGCTTGCCAATATCATAAGAAGCCGGCGACGCCTCCTGCAGGCTTTCCGCAACCAGTGAAACCACCCACTTTACCATTTGAAAAAGTTGGCATCGACTTGCTCGGCCCCTTTCCCAAGAGCTCTACCGGCCACCGCTGAATTAGTGCGTGCGTCGACTATTTGACGCGCTATAAGACCGCGGCCATTGCTGCGGCGCTTACCTCTGCTACCGCCGCCGATGCGTCGCGCTTTCTGCTTCATCATTCTGTCATCCGGCGCCACGCCGCTCCACGTGTTGTTAATGGTATCTTCGACTGGTCGCCTGTATGCCCCGAAGCAGAGTCGTGTAGATCGGTCGTTTCCCGAGCTCAAAGGTAGGGGACAAGCGCGCAAGCCGAACGTGCGACTCGCTCTCGGAGGAGGAAATTGCTGATGCGAAACCACGTGACTACTGCCAACGTCCGATGTTTGCGCCTATCCAAAGCTCCCGGCGCTGCCGGAAAAACCGGCGGACGTGCCGGCAAGACGAACGTTCGTCGAGACGCCAGCATGCAGTGGCCTAGGTTGCCAAGGTTACGGTGGGCCGTCGCCAACAGCAGCGACGCGGCGCTGCGATGACGTTTCAATCTCGATGACTGCTCCGACGACAGGGCTCGGAGCGCCTCAGAGCGCTCCAAGATAGAGGAGAGCAATCGAGAAGAACCAGCCGAACGCAGGGCGCGCACGCTCTTTCAACCAGCCGAAGGCAACACCACTCGCGAGAGCGCTTGAGAGTGCTCAGAAACGACCAGCCGAAGATAGCATAAAAGTGACCGTGGACGGCAATTGGCCATTGTTGAGGACCTGGCGTGCCCTTGCGGTTCTACTTATCGCCATTCAACGCCATACCAGCCACAAACGAATGACCTTACCGAACGCACAACAGAAAAAGTCTAGCACAAGGGACTTGTGGCCGAAGCGACAAAATGGCCACACGCGGCGCTGCCGTTACCGAGCGTGCCGATAGCGAGAGCGCCAGGAACAGTCCATTTTCCAAAGCAGGGGTGGCCGGCAGAAAGCGACCCATCTTAATGCCCCCCTGTTAAATGATGTCTTAAGCGTTACCTTACGGCAGAATCATGGGCTATCGTGTGTGCGCAGAAGAAACCGTTTTGTTTTGTTTTTCGTTTGTTTCTTGTTGTTTTCTTTCTGGCGTTGCAAACAGCAGTGTTTTTAATGGCAGTTTTCTCTAAAATCAACAATTTGCTGGGGGATACACTGTGAAAGACCATGTGCAGCAGTGCCTACTCCTGACGACATCAACTATCATCGCTGATAACGTCCGCGCATAAAAAAAAAATGGGCTCACGTACGCTGCCTCGTTGGCGCATAGCTTCGACGAAAGGGAGGCATGGGATGCGTTTCGAAATGCGGGCTTTAAAACAGATCTGTTTCTGCCAGCTACCCCTACTTTGGAAAGTGGAACATGCTTCGCACTCTCGCTTTCGGCGCGCTGAAGAACAACAGCGCCGCGTGTCTCAATTTTGCGGCTCCGGCCCTCCGGCCGCCACTCACTTGTGCTAATCTTTTTTCGCTGGGACTTTACGCTCACCAATCATGCTGTCACCACACGCCTCAGCTGATCACAAGAATTCGGATGCCTTGCTGTCCTTCGTCAACTATGCATACAACATAGCCAAACACGAAGTAACCGAGTATGCGCCTTTCTATCTGCTGTACGCTCGCCGTCCCCAAACATTCTTGCGCACATGTTCGCCATTCACACTAAACGAAGACGCCTCCATTGCACAGACGTCGTGTCATGGAGAAGAAGCGTGTCGGCTTGTTCGCCTATGAACGCTCTCTTCGCAAGTTTCAACCAAGGCATGCTAGACGCCCGGATAACCTGTCACTTTCGCTCCATGGCGATCAGGGGCGTAGCCAGGGGGGCGGGGGAGGCTTATGGGGCTTCAGCCCCCCCCCCCCGAAATTTTTTCGTGCTGTCCATGCACCGCTGACCAAAGTGACCCCCGGCGCCGGAAATCACTCTGGATTTTGCCTATAATGTCTTTTTGACGCTCGAAAAGACATTTAACCGCGAAGATTGTGAACTCGGGCTGGATTTCGTGGCAACGCGCATACACCGGCAGTCACATAACGCCAAGCAGTCCCATCCGAGCACAAAGTTTCAAGGGCGCTTTGATGGTGAGCGGGCTCACCGCGGCATCTCACTGAGGCCACGGAATCTATGGAGCGCATGGATATCAATTGCGGAACTTTATGGGTATAAATCTCATCAGCTCTTGATGTGAAACGTGCATTGACATTTCCAAAGTTGTGCTTTAAATTTTCAATTGCAGAACTTTGTTGGTTTAATGTTGTTATAAACATTTGACGCCAAAGGTCCATTGACTTTAGAAAAGTCAATGGACCTTTGGCGTCGGAACATACAACGTCCTACATACAGTCTTACATCGGAACATACAACGGGACAAGCCAAATCAACACACTAGCAGACGAGTTGACAAAGCACGCAGCGAGGTCCAATGAGACGATGTGTTGGGGTGGTTCATTTGTGCCGTCATGTCACATAAAAAAATATAAACACTTTTTTAACCTACGCCAGAACAACCGTGTCAAAACACTAAAGCCAACCAAAGTAACTACGTTCTTATTTATTTTTTCTACTTTGACTTTTATTCGTCGAGAACACATTGAGCCTCTTCAATTTTTTTTGTTCTCGCTACCCTACCCACGGGCTGCCAGAGCGAGCCAGAGCGCATGTTTTTCTCGTACGGCCCCGACCACCACGCGGTGCACTTCGGTGGGCGTTCGGTTTGCTCTGGCCGAGCGGATTTTCACCTGACAGAGTTTTGGAAGCTTTCTGGCTAGCAGACGAGAAAAAAAAAACAATGGTCGCTCGCCGCCATCACTGTGGGGACTCGAAGAATTGCACCGCGTTCCTTGAGCGGAACCTTTCCGGAAAGTCTTGTTTCGCCGGTGTAGGATACTGAGCAATATGCGTATGGTTCTCAGTGGGCTAATCGTCTCATGTTTTCTTCGGTATTAATTCTGTAGCCCCATTAGGTGCCCGATGTAGGCATTCGATTCTGGCCAACATACTTTCCTATGCGTTTTTTTTCGCATTTCGGTGCCTCCGCCTCACAGAAAAAAATACATTGTTGCGGCGCAGCGAATTGTCGCATGGTGAAAGTTCGATTTTGATACTTCTTTTGCGGAAAGTAATGGGTGACGGGACGCTTTAGTTGCCGGATACGTTTATTGTATTATTGCGAAAGCAATTACATGGACACTCCAGGCGCATTCCTGCCGTCGCCGTCGCCCTCATGTTTCGTATAAAGTCCAAGGGTGATAAAATCGTGACCACGCGCTGCATGCTGTATGTGCGAATGAAAGCGTAGGGGGGAGGTGGAATGGGTGAGCCGACGATGGTGGCTCAGTCTTGTGTGCGCAAAGGAGAAAAGCGGGGAGCAAGCGCGCCGCCTTCCGTCGCACGCAATACATCGGGGGGAGTGGATGGAATGGGGGCGGAATCTAGGATTCTGTGAATCTATGATTGTGCAACATGTTTATTTGCCTTGTTTGACGCATTACATACAGTTACTTTTTCTTACATACATAGACTCATTGGAGACTTATACGTATACTTAAATATCTTGTTGCGATGTTTTGTGTATACATGCAGTGAACTATGTTTCCAGTGACACTTTTTTGTCCTTTATCAAGCCGTATTTTCACATTTGTATATCCCATTGTATATTTGCATTTCTAATGTACGAGGGCGAGTCAAATGAAAGTGCGCCTACCCTAACCACGGAATAATGGTTCGGTTCATTATCTGCGAGGCATGCGCGTAGGAGAACGACATGTCTCATTTACAAAAGTGACACGCAGGTGTGAAGATAAATGTTCTTTAATGCTCTCATACACTGGGTTGAATATGGTTGCGTCACATAATGGAGACTTCAAAAGTTGAACAGCTTGGTGTCGCGAAGTTTTTGACAGCTAAAGCTGTTTCCGAAACAGAAATTAATCGCTGTATGGCTGCCGTTTACGTTGAACACGGCATTTCATTGACCACTGTGAAGCGTTGGAGCAAACGGTTTAAAGGACGTTGTAAAGACATTCCAAGACCGGGCCAAAACTATCGTGCAATCTCCCCCCACACAATTTCAAAGGTTCATGAGCTGATGAAACAAGAGCGGAGGATAAGCATCGATGAACTGGCAGACCGTCTGAACATCAGTCACGGTTCGGTTCACGCCTTAATTCATGAGCTTCTCGGTTATCGGCTCTTTGGTGCGCAACGGATCCCCAAGATTTTGATCCATAGTGAGAAGACGGAGTAGTTTCGCGCTGCCTTGACTCATCTGATCGGGTATCACAATGAGGATGACGACTTCATGTTTGCAATTGTGATCGGGGACGAACCTTGGTGCCACTACTACGAGCCTGAAACACGACGGCAAAGCTTACAGTGGAAACATTCGAATTTACCACGCCCAAAGAACGCAAAGGCCATCATTTCCGCTGGAAAGGTGTTGTTGACTTTTCTTTCGGTCGTCAGGGTCCATTATTGATAGAATTTGCGAAATCTTGAGAGTCTATCAATGGTTTCCGATATTGTGAAACGCCAGAACGGCAGTGTGTCGCGATCAAGAACGAACAACGTGGAAAATTGACGAATGGGGTCATCTTGTTCCACGACAATGCCTGTCCCCACGTCGCTTATGTGGTTAATACAAATCTGGCAAAGTTCAAGTGGGAAACGCTGCAACATCCGCCATACAGCTCAGACCTGTCACCTTGCGACTTCTACATTTTGGGGCAACCGAAAAAACAGCTCAAGGGAACCAGATACAGACTTTTTGAAGCAGCAACCCAAGGAGTTTTATAAGACGGGAATCACGCGACTCGTTAGTCAATGGGACAAATGTCTAAATTCTCATGAAGACTACTTTTAAATAAAGTACCCCGTTGTTGGCTCACATTCATTTGACTTGCCCTCGTATATCTTGCAGAATTCCTGCTTTTTATACGTGCCCTCTGTTGCGACTATAATTTCAGTGCAATTACTCATGATGCACGACCGGTGACAGCTGCTTCTGCGTAATACATTAAAACAAATTACAGCGTCATTGAGATTTTTCACTGGCCATTGCATATATACAAGAATGTAAGCACGGTTCTTGCATGACAAAGTTTCATTAACATATTTGTCCTCAATTTGTTCAGTTCATTGCCTTTTAATTTTTCATATCAGTGGCATGCACTGCTTTCCTGGTTTCGAACTGATATAGTTCTAAAGTTCGTGTGATATTTTCTTTACTTAAATAGACAGAAATATGGAAGCATTGATATCAGTTATTTTGGGCAATATTTTTGGCACATACGAGTATATTCTTTTATGAAAAAATACATATTTTATTGTTTTGACTGTGCGTAGCGTTCAAGAATTCGTTTGCAGCATCTTTTGCAATGACAATGCAGTTATTCATGGATTTGATCCCTTGACAAATTGTTTAAGAGGAAGCTTTAGCTCGGGCCCAATCCGACGCGGCCTATTCAAGTACTTGTAAAACGCAGAAACCCTTTTCTTAGATAATCCTGCTAATCGCTTTTATTGAAACTCATTGCATTTGAGAGAGAAAGTTAAATCCTAGTTCTGTTGGAAACACAACTTCGATTTAGGGCCTGAATGTTGTTTAAAATATTTTGAAAAATTCGAAAGTTTGAAAATATAGAAGCACGACGTTTACAAACTAATAGCTATATATGCATGAATAACAGACATTGTGGTTCTGTAAACGGCATCTATTATAACAGTCAAAGCGGGCAAGTTTGCTATGTCAATTTGTATCTTACGTGAATTGGTTACGTTGTGTACAAGGGTTCTGCACAAGCCGTATTTCGACAATACTAAATTTTTTTGAGATTCATGTGTAACATATCCATTTTGTTTTTGTCCGCTGTAGATGTACTATTAGATGCAATTCACAGAATTGTGATATCATTTTTCATTGTTGAGTCACGGAGTTTTAAACTTTTTCTTATAAATTTTTAAATGGAACAACAAAATTTCTGGCTATGCCACTGGCCCCATGTGTGTGTATATATATATATATATATATATATATATATATATATATATATATATATATATATATATATATATATACACACACACACACACACACATGGGGCCAGTGGCGTAGCCCCCCCCGAACAAAATTTCTGGCTACGCCACTGATGGCGATCACATCTTACTGTGGACCAGTGGCGTAGCCAGAAATTTTGTTCGGGGGGGGCTACGCCACTGGCCCCATGTGTGTGTATATATATATATATATATATATATATATATATATATATATATATATATATATATATGTGTGTGTGTATATACACACACATGGGGCCAGTGGCATAGCCAGAAATTTTGTTGTTCCATTTAAAAATTTAAAAGCAAAAGTTTAATTCTAGTGACTACTGCTTTCAAATTTTTTATTTAGGTGGTCAATTATTTATTAAAAATTGGCCAAATCGAAAATTTTCTGGAAAGGAAGCTATCAAGTTTAAAACTCCGTGACTCAACAATGAAAAATGATATCACAATTCTGTGAATTGCATCTAATAGTACATCTACAGCGGACAAAAACAAAATGGATATGTTACACATGAATCTCAAAAAAATTTAGTATTGTCGAAATACGGCTTGTGCAGAACCCTTGTACACAACGTAACCAATTCACGTAAGATACAAATTGACATAGCAAACTTGCCCGCTTTGACTGTTATAATAGATGCCGTTTACAGAACCACAATGTCTGTTATTCATGCATATATAGCTATTAGTTTGTAAACGTCGTGCTTCTATATTTTCAAACTTTCGAATTTTCAAAATATTTTAAACAACATTCAGGCCCTAAATCGAAGTTGTGTTTCCAACAGAACTAGGATTTAACTTTCTCTCTCAAATGCAATGAATTTCAATAAAAGCGATTAGCAGGATTATCTAAGAAAAGGGTTTCTGCGTTTTACAAGTATTTGAATAGGCCGCGTCGGATTGGGCCCGAGCTAAAGCTTCCTCTTAAACAATTTGTCAAGGGATCAAATCCATGAATAACTGCATTGTCATTGCAAAAGATGCTGCAAACGAATTCTTGAACGCTACGCACAGTCAAAACAATAAAATATGTATTTTTTCATAAAAGAATATACTCGTATGTGCCAAAAATATTGCCCAAAATAACTGATATCAATGCTTCCATATTTTTGTCTATTTAAGTAAAGAAAATATCACACGAACTTTAGAACTATATCAGTTCGAAACCAGGAAAGCAGTGCATGCCACTGATATGAAAAATTAAAAGGCAATGAACTGAACAAATTGAGGACAAATATGTTAATGAAACTTTGTCATGCAAGAACCGTGCTTACATTCTTGTATATATGCAATGGCCAGTGAAAAATCTCAATGACGCTGTAATTTGTTTTAATGTATTACGCAGAAGCAGCTGTCACCGGTCGTGCATCATGAGTAATTGCACTGAAATTATAGTCGCAACAGAGGGCACGTATAAAAAGCAGGAATTCTGCAAGATATACGAGGGCAAGTCAAATGAATGTGAGCCAACAACGGGGTACTTTATTTAAAAGTAGTCTTCATGAGAATTTAGACATTTGTCCCATTGACTAACGAGTCGCGTGATTCCCGTCTTATAAAACTGCTTGGGTTGCTGCTTCAAAAAGTCTGTATCTGGTTCCCTTGAGCTGTTTTTTCGGTTGCCCCAAAATGTAGAAGTCGCAAGGTGACAGGTCTGAGCTGTATGGCGGATGCTGCAGCGTTTCCCACTTGAACTTTGCCAGATTTGTATTAACCACATAAGCGACGTGGGGACAGGCATTGTCGTGGAACAAGATGACCCCATTCGTCAATTTTCCACGTTGTTCGTTCTTGATTGCGACACACTGCCGTTCTGGCGTTTCACAATATCGGAAACCATTGATAGACTCTCAAGATTTCGCAAATTCTATCAATAATGGACCCTGACGACCGAAAGAAAAGTCAACAACACCTTTCCAGCGGAAATGATGGCCTTTGCGTTCTTTGGGCGTGGTAAATTCGAATGTTTCCACTGTAAGCTTTGCCGTTGTGTTTCAGGCTCGTAGTAGTGGCACCAAGGTTCGTCCCCGATCACAATTGCAAACATGAAGTCGTCATCCTCATTGTGATACCCGATCAGATGAGTCAAGGCAGCGCGAAACTACTCCGTCTTCTCACTATGGATCAAAATCTTGGGGATCCATTGCGCACCAAAGAGCCGATAACCGAGAAGCTCATGAATTAAGGCGTGAACCGAACCGTGACTGATGTTCAGACGGTCTGCCAGTTCATCGATGCTTATCCTCCGTTCTTGTTTCATCAGCTCATGAACCTTTGAAATTGTGTGGGGGGAGATTGCACGATGGTTTTGGCCTGGTCTTGGAATGTCTTTACAACGTCCTTTAAACCGTTTGCTCCAACGCTTCACAGTGGTCAATGAAATTCCGTGTTCAACGTAAACGGCAGCCATACAGCGATTAATTTCTGTTTCGGAAACACCTTTAGCTGTCAAAAACTTCGCGACACCAAGCTGTTCAACTTTTGAAGTGTCCAGTATGTGACGCAACCATATTCAACCCAGTGTATGAGAGCATTAAAGAACATTTATCTTCACACCTGCGTGTCACTTTTGTAAATGAGACATGTCGTTCTCCTACGCGCATGCCTCGCAGATAATGAACCGAACCATTATTCCGTGGTTAGAGTAGGCGCACTTTCATTTGACTCGCCCTCGTACATTAGAAATGCAAAGATACAATGGGATATACAAATGTGAAAATACGGCTTGATAAAGGACAAAAAAGTGTCACTGGAAACATAGTTCACTGCATGTATACACAAAACATCGCAACAAGATATTTAAGTATACGTATAAGTCTCCAATGAGTCTATGTATGTAAGAAAAAGTAACTGTATGTAATGCGTCAAACAAGGCAAATAAACATGTTGCACAATCATAGATTCACAGAATCCTAGATTCCGCCCCCATTCCATCCACTCCCCCCGATGTATTGCGTGCGACGGAAGGCGGCGCGCTTGCTCCCCGCTTTTCTCCTTTGCGCACACAAGACTGAGCCACCATCGTCGGCTCACCCATTCCACCTCCCCCCTACGCTTTCATTCGCACATACAGCATGCAGCGCGTGGTCACGATTTTATCACCCTTGGACTTTATACGAAACATGAGGGCGACGGCGACGGCAGGAATGCGCCTGGAGTGTCCATGTAATTGCTTTCGCAATAATACAATAAACGTATCCGGCAACTAAAGCGTCCCGTCGCCCATTACTTTCCGCAAAAGAAGTATCAAAATCGAACTTTCACCATGCGACAATTCGCTGCGCCGCAACAATGTATTTTTTTCTGTGAGGCGGAGGCACCGAAATGGGAAAAAAAACGCATAGGAAAGTATGTTGGCCAGAATCGAATGCCTACATCGGGCACCTAATGGGGCTACAGAATTAATACCGAAGAAAACATGAGACGATTGGCCCACTGAGAACCATACGCATATTGCTCAGTATCCTACACCGGCGAAACAAGACTTTCCGGAAAGGTTCCGCTCAAGGAACGCGGTGCAATCCTTCGAGTCCCCACAGTGATGGCGGCGAGCGACCATTGTTTTTTTTTCTCGTCTGCTAGCCAGAAAGCTTCCAAAACTCTGTCAGGTGAAAATCCGCTCGGCCAGAGCAAACCGAACGCCCACCGAAGTGCACCGCGTGGTGGTCGGGGCCGTACGAGAAAAACATGCGCTCTGGCTCGCTCTGGCAGCCCGTGGGTAGGGTAGCGAGAACAAAAAAAATTGATGAGGCTCAATGTGTTCTCGACGAATAAAAGTCAAAGTAGAAAAAATAAATAAGAACGTAGTTACTTTGGTTGGCTTTAGTGTCTTGACACGGTTGTTCTGGCGTAGGTTAAAAAAGTGTTTATATTTTTTTATGTGACATGACGGCACAAATGAACCACCCCAACACATCGTCTCATTGGACCTCGCTGCGTGCTTTGTCAACTCGTCTGCTAGTGTGTTGATTTGGCTTGTCCCGTTGTATGTTCCGATGTAAGACTGTATGTAGGACGTTGTATGTTCCGACGCCAAAGGTCCATTGACTTTTCTAAAGTCAATGGACCTTTGGCGTCAAATGTTTATAACAACATTAAACCAACAAAGTTCCGCAACTGAAAATTTAAAGCACAACTTTGGAAATGTCAATGCACGTTTCACATCAAGAGCTTATGAGATTTATACCCATAAAGTTCCGCAATTGATATCCATGCGCTCCATAGATTCCGTGGCCTCAGTGAGATGCCGCGGTGAGCCCGCTCACCATCAAAGCACCCTTGAAACTTTGTGCTCGGATGGGACTGCTTGGCGTTATTTGACTGCCGGTGTATGCGCGTTGCCACGAAATCCAGCCCGAGTTCACAATCTTCGCGGTTAAATGTCTTTTCGAGCGTCAAAAAGACATTCTAGGCAAAATCCAGAGTGATTTCCGGCGCCGGGGGTCGCTTTGGTCAGCGGTGCATGGACAGCACGAAAAAATTTCGGGGGGGGGGGGGCTGAAGCACCATAAGCCCCCCCCCCCTGGCTACGCTCCTGCTGTGGACCCCTCTACAGAAGAAAGGCGTGTATCGCAAGTTTATCTCAACGTGTAGCGGCCCATTCGTGATGCTCAACTGATTAAGGGACGCCAACTACGTAATAGCAAAACTTACCTCCAGTAATCGTCCGTCGTGGAATACGCAAATGGAAGACACAAGCGCCTGAAGCATTATCACCATAGGGTTCACGAACCAAGCACTACCAATCATGTGGTTCTATAACTCGCTCGGCGAGCTTCTTCTGAGCCGGAGGAAGGTGTTGCGCTGCGTGACGGATGGATGGATGGATGGATGTTATGAGCGTCACCTTTGGAACGGGGTGGTGGGTTGCGCCACCAAGCCCTTGCTATTATACTGCCTAATGTCCTACCTAGGTTAAACAAGAAGAAAATTAAAAAAGAACACTATGAACTCCCACAGCCAAATTTTCTGACCCTCTATTGCGAACTTTGCTTTTGTACGTCTCCGTTTTTTGTCGTTTCCCTACTTTCCTTCCACCATCTTCCAATCGCCTCCAACGGTCCCGAAGAAGAGGAACGCCATCTGGTGGGGCTGCAAGGAACCCAGCAGCCCACGCCACGCTTGCTTGCCGCGTTGATTGATTGTGCTTTTGCGCACGGACCCGACAAATTCATTGGGAGAGTATAGAGGTATACAGCTTCGCTGTCATGCACAAAAAGATCTGCCTCCCGTGCGAACCTTCTTCACAGTCAGGGGTACGTCAGTATCTGAAAATTTTGAATAACGAATCCAAAGGCTTCAATCCAAAACATTTCATCGTGCTCCTCATTGCCTCCTCATCACTCAAATCTCTTAGACTAGACTCACTAGCGCTATCTTGCAAGATAGCGTCACTGTTAGCGTTTCTAACTTTTCGCAAGCAGTTCACAGCGGACAATAATTTGCTTCTTCTTTTTCTGATGTCACATCGAGTGTTCCACAGAGCAGCGTAATAGGCACTTTAATTTTTCTAATTTACATTGATGACCTGCCTCCTAACGTTTCCTCTTGCATGCGATTGTGTGCTGACGACTGCATCCGATACCGCCCTATTGAAAGTCACGATGACCACCTCATCCTCCAAAACGACCTTAACCTTGCTTATGCCTCTTGCGGTAAGCAGCGCATGACGCTGAACTCGACTAAGTCAAAACAATTTATTTCACTCGTAAACAGTCACTTTCTCCCTTCACGTATTCTACAGTGAACGTTTGGCTGCCCCGTGCGGTGTCATATAAATACTTAGGCTTGCATCTTACATCCAACCTTTCGTGGAAATTACATATTACCAACATATGTGCTGAGGCGTCCCTAACACTGGGATACTTACGTCAAAATTTGCGTCCTTGCTCAACTCATGCATGCAAATTGGCATATTTAACCTTCGCACGCGCACAGCTTGAATTTGCTTCGTCAATCAGGTTGCATCATCAAGGGTAATTAATTTCACTGCTGGATGACGTACAAAATAGAGAAGCTCGATTCATTTCATGTAACTATAATCGCCATTCCAGCATAACAGCAATTAAACCAGACATTCCACTCCAAACATTAAGTAATCGTCGTTCTGTTGCTCTTTTACGCTTAATACTCAAGTATATTCATAGCGTAATACCCTTCCTACTGCCACTTGACAAACCATTTCGAACATTAATGCGCCTTCATAATCACCTCAGCATCAAATGCATATTTCGTAAAACTAAAGCTTTCAATTCTTCGGCTTTGCCACAAACCATTGCATTTGGGAACGATCTTCCAGATACCATTGCACCACTAAGCACGAACTCTTCCGCGAGCATTTGTATGCGCATTTTACGAACTGAAACTGTAAAACGATGTCTTTTTTTCTCCTTACTGTCACTCTTCTTTGGTCTTGTTCATGCTCATCCCGGATTTATTTGTCTAATCCCCCATCATTCAATGCTCCCACCGGAGCCTGTGATGTACCTTTGAATAAATAAATTCTCAGAATCGAAAGCCAATTTGGTCTTCGAATTGAAAACTCGCTCTTCGTAGGTAGAAATATTTTTCGAATATTTCAAGCCCCCGACTGTGCGCAAACAAGCATAAAGCTGCACCAAATGTTCAATAAATTCAGTCCCAACGGCCACAGCAGAAATAAAAACATGAGAAATTGGAATCGTAGTGGAGCGTACCACGTCGCTCAGCTAGTCAAACTTTTCTGGCTAAACCGCCATCATGCGCCTTGACCAATATGAGTCCGATGTATGTGAATAAACAACTTTGTTTCTCCAAATGCTTCGTTCAGGCTTTTAATAAACAACAGTTCATAATGGGATGACAAAAGCTTGTCACTAACTAACTGTCACTAACTTGCGAATGTGCTATCATGTGAAAATCGTTTTATATCATCAGCGAAAGCACGCTGCTAACTATTCGAAAGCGTTTTTTTGACATGTAGTCAACATTTGATTCGATTCGCCTTTGACATTAATTAATTCGTATTTGATTTGCTCTCCGATTATGCACGCTCCTATTGACAAGAAGGAACGTAAAACAGCAGAAGATTACGCATACGCGTATGTAGATATCGCTGACACCGAGAATGAACGGAGAGTGGTCGACGTCAGCGTGGCAATGGCAGTTTGAATTAGTTGTTTACAGTCAGCGTCCATCTTTATCTTGACTGGGAGGCAAACAACCCGGCAAGCCATCGTCAAACCTTAGCTGCAAAGAATTCGGGAAAACTATTACAGACCCCCAATGTTATTTTTCCGTCACCACGCGAAATGAGAGATACCAACAGTTCTTGTTGTAGACATGTGGCGTATGCGTCAGGTGAGTGAGATAAAACGCATCTGTTTACAAAAAATGGGCGGCCATTAAATGCTTTCGGCTTTGAGCTCGGGATTTTGTACTTCGTGTCACGGTCTCCGAGCTGAAAATAAAGCTGCTGCAGCAGTTTGTGAGTGACACCGATAAACAAACTAGCACAGGAAACAAAAAAACACGCCGAGTCCATGTCTTCTTTTCTTGTCTTGTTGCATGCACTGTTTCATAGTCCACATACTTCACATAGAACGTTAACCGGCGTGTACCACACGTGAGCGGCTGTTGACAGCAGAGGTATTCAGCAGTTCAAATTATTTACTGCATTGAGCAATGCACTGGCGACAATTGTAGCGCCAAGTACCACGCCAGTAGATGCCGTACTCGAAGCTTTTATGGAGGATCGCGTAACAAGCAATTGATCTCATCGTTATTACGTGATGGTAGAGTTTCATGCCGCATGTAATATTCAAGAACATATACCTTCGACGCTCTGGTCAGTAATGGCCATAGATGTAGAAGTACTTGTGCTATGCCCGATTCTTTGCAGAAACAGTTTCCTAAACCTTTGCGAATAACCTCCGCGATCATAATTTTTGGCCACATTAGCAAGTTGCGACAGCAGGCTCTGACCACCTCAGCAAACACTAAACGGAAGAAAATTCGCCGCAAGGTGAAAGCTTGAAATAATCAACAGCGCAAATACTTGCTCGCCATTGTTGATCACGTGAGAAATACAATACGGAGTATTTGTGAAACAAAGTAGACTGTCCGACAACGCCCACATGGAAAAAAATGACGGACACCGTAACGAAGCTGGACAATAAGATATTTCCTTCAGGCATGCCACCCAGTTGGTTACAGTTCTCCACTGTTCTTATATTCCGTTATTTGCGTGCGAGAAGCGAGCGCACGCCGTGAGGCCCGCGTCCTAGCCGTGCTCCCCCATGTTGGTGAACTTCGCGAGTCACGCACCTGTGCGCCGTGCCACGCGAGCAGTGAACCTGGCAGGGAGAGCGGTGCGCGCAAACCGACGCAAGCGCATGCGACCGGCCGCTCGGTGCCTTTGAGATGGCCCCCGAACAAACAGGCGCTCCGCGCAGATGGGATGTCGCCGACCAGCCAGGCGTGCGGTGGACCCGTTGGCGCGCCGGCGAGCTGCTTACTCTCGGTCACACCACTGGGCCCGTGAGAGACAACAGGACAAAAGACAACAAATGTGAGAAGACTGAGCCGAAGAAAAGAGGGAATGCAAGGTGCTCAAAGTGAACTCGGTGTTCCAGCGTTGCAGGCAGAAAAAGAATAAGAAACAGCCCCCGTTTTCTCCCAGCATCGAGGAGAAGGACCACCGATGTCCCTTTCTCGACAGGCCGCGCAGATCCTGCTCGTTTCGGCGACGGCTGCTCAGCGAAGCCTCACGCGCGGTCCCCTCCCTCTTCGACGGCGTGGCGAGGAGGAAAATCCGCGTCAGTTGACGACTGCAGCGCGGCGGCGTAGGCGACGACGGGATCGCGTGTCCAGCTCGCGTATCATTGTACACCGCGCGAGGGAGCGGGCGCGCGCGCCGCGCAAAATGGAACAGCGAGCGACGGTGTGCCGTGCATCGCTTGCGTAGCCTAGCGTGCCGCGCGGGGAGGGGGGCCGACGACAAACGTGCGTGAAGTCGCCAGCGTTTTTTTTTTTTTCTTTCCGCTCCAGATGTGAGTGGAAACAATGGCGGGGAGAAAATGAGGCCAGGGAACAGAGACAATGTCAACGGCGATGAGTGCCGAAGACGATTGCCGCCCCCGGGGCTAAATGCGAGCGGAACCCTTTCGGACGATCCTGAAGGGGGAGGGGTCTAGAGGGAGGGGTGTAGCAGTGGGGGACAGACACGTTTGGTCGGGGCTCGCACCGAGAAGAGTGTGTGCCTCGTGTGTGTGTCTTTCTGTGTTCTTTTGTTCCCTTTCTTGACGCGTTCCGAATGCGACTGCTGCACGCGATGGCCGTTTCACGGATGATTGCGGTCCAGGAATTTCGGGACCGCATCGGAGGTCCTTGCCTTTTTGTTCGGTTACATCTTCCGCACCGTAGCACCCACTTTGAGCTGGTCAAGGCTACTTACTCTGGTCTGGTCGCCGAATTGTTGTGCGCGAATGATGGTAGGAAACTGGTTCGGCTCTTCTTTTGTCCAACGGTGGGAGTTTTCCCGAAGCGAACTCGTTCCAGATGCCCTTAAGCGGCGAAATGTGGAAGGCTTGTCAACGATTGAGACGCGCATGTAAAATGGCGAAACGGCAGTCGTCCCGACTGCTGTTCCGATGCCTGGAATGTAGCTGTCGCCCTACATAAGCGGTGACGACGTGTATTTGCTTGTCATTGTCTCGAAACCCTTTTTTTCTAATGCGCTAGCTCTTTCAGATAGTTGAAGCGGATCGTACCATCCTCTCGTGGGGCTACATTCTGATCGTATAAAATGCCACATTATGCGACTGTCGCCATCAAAATAACCAAGATTTTGATCGTCATTGTTTCCCTCTCACTAAGAGGCACAGTGTCTAAAAGATAACCTTAATTTTGGAAAAAGCTTGAAACTGGTTCTTAATTTATTGCTTTTCATGAGCACTGCAACAAATGTCAGGGTGAGGGGTCGGGGAAGAGCCGGTTTGCAGCGGTATAAGACGAAGCGAAAATGCTTAAACTTAAAACAAACGAAGAATCGCCGCAGGCAAGTTATTCGGAGAAAGAACGTGGTTTTCTTTAATTATCCAAACAGGTCGCCGAGTCACCTACCAAGCAACCACGTGATTCTTCTCGGGAATAACATTGCTGCACATTTATCCATTCAGTGTGGTTCCTGAATGTTAGCCAAACCTTTCTAACTCCCGCATATTTGACAAAGCCATGATGCATTTTAACATGATTAATGGCGGCATATTTTATCAAAGTAAGCGAGAGATTTGCATCAGCGATACATGCCTAGACCTGTGCCGCGTGGAGCATCTATTCTTTTATAGCATATGTTTGAATTAGCATGCATTTCTACAACGCCATTTCTGTTGCATAATTTCGGTAGTCAAATGTATTCTCACGCATGCTGACACCTTCCTCACAAAAAGAGAATTCACCTGCTCTGCTGAAACTTAAGTTTCGAGGGACGCTTTTTCGTGTCCCGTCGTTACTTCACCTCATTTCACGTCCATTTACACCACGACAACTATGAACCGATTAGCCCAGCAACAAGTATACAGATGAGAAAACATTTGGAGTTTTTCGGAATATTTCTGAGTGGCGTCTTGCAGAGATATTTGCTGTAAACAGATAGTCAAGAGTGTGCAACGTGTGTTGATAAAAGTGCAAACTATAGACAAAAACAACTGTCGTTTACAAGGACAGTAATGGTACATGATATGAACTACGTGTGCAACAATGACCATGGTCTGTAGTAAGCAGCCACGCCGTGACCTCATATCATTTGCATACTTTCGGCACTGTCTTAGCAACCATACTGCTCTGCTTCGAAACAGAACATCTTGAAAACACCAAGAAACGATGTTGTCGAAAACACCAACCTCCGCTGCATCTTACAGTTTTTGATCTTCATTTGTTGTTCCTGATATTAGCGAAATGGATGCTGGATCCACTTCAGGTCGCCTGCAAATTGGGTATGTACTCAATTACCAAATTCCGAGTCGTACCAGCTCTAACATCAAAGCTGCAAAACGACAAAGTCAGGCTCTTCAGAGCCTCGTTACGATATTTAGACAACTAACTTGAAGCTGTTTTATCTCGCTTTGAAACCTCACATTGCCAATTTCAGGTGAGCAAACACTCGACGCCGCTAATTTCTGCAGCTTTTATGGAATTGCGGACCATGGGACATCCTCATCGAGCACAGGATCTTAACAGTTGAATGCGCGCTCCAACATTGAGCGAAACATCACTATTCACACAACACATATGTCACCTAACGAGAGCAATGACCGAGGTTTCTTGTTTTATTATTACTAGAAAACAATTATCTCGATATGAATATCAGCATGCCATCAATCGCGCTTTTTGACTGAGAGTTTGATTTCTCGTAAAGGAGGATTTTAATACTTTTCATGTCATCATTGTTTTTTTTTTCTGTCATGCTTTCACGCATGCGTGATTTTAACTTGGCGTTTGTTTATGTTTTTTTCATTACTTCCAATAAAGTTTAGCTGTCAGTTCAGCGTAAGTCTCTCGTCGTCCTTAATTCTTCTGCGTGCGTGTCTGGTTATAGCACGTGGCCGTTCTGATACGCGTTTAAACCAGCTAGCGCTATTATCCCTCTTGCTAATAAATTCCGGCCAGTTCGACGCATTAAAAACCAAAACTCAACTTACGAAGAATGCATATGCCACGTCGGTAGAACGCGTCCGTGAGTAGCGCCACTGTTTAGGCTTCACCGCCGGCCAAACATGAAGCAAGCGCCCTTAGCGAGCCTAGATCTCTCTTAGTTTCGTGCTAACTCTCCATAGTCAGGCGCAAACTTCTGTGCTATTATTAGTGTACTTTTAAAGCATAAATCAACAATTGCATCAAACTTCGCTATTTAGGATTGCTATACGCACACGCCGTGATATCCGAGAAAGCATCTAGCAGTTTGTTATAGAACACTCCAAGACATAGACGCACTGATAAAAAAAAAAGACTTGTGATAGCTATAGATCTTGAATTTCGCCGTTGCGGCCGTCTGTCGTACTTCACAGCGACGCAACAGCGTAACTGAATATGCAACAATCTTAAAACTGTGTAGATCCGGCGTCGGTGACCCGCGTCCGGCGTCGGACGCCATTCCGGCAAAAACATTTCCGAACCACCCAAACCCCGGCCTTTCAGGCGACGCACAAAGTTGACTGAAATAATTGAATTTCTCAAGCTAAAATACGTTGACAAATCGTAAACTATGACTTACGCACAAGCTACTGACATGATAGCTCTCGGAATGTAATTTCAGTATATGAGAAAACACAATTCTGTTGCGAGAAAAATCAAACAAACCCCTTTTCCAGCGTTTCTACACTGCATAGAACAAAGACAGTGTCCGCCATTTGCGCACGCCGGCGAGTAAATATCTCGGAGTCCACGAACCAGCGCGCCCGCTTCCATGAAACACTTCCGAATGGCGCTCGCTTCCGCTGCATCGCAATAGGGGATCAGAAAATTTGGGCGTGGTAGTTTATAGTGTTTTTTGCGTCTTTTTCATTGTTTAACCTAGGTAGAATATTAGGCAGTATAGTAGCAAGAGCTTGGTGGCGCAACCCACCGCCCCGTTCCAAAGGGGACGCTCATAACATCCATCCATCCATCCATCGCCCCCTGCCCAAGAGGCTGCGTTTCTACCAGAAAGACCGCCTTCGTGTATAGCGTTCGCCGAGAGCGTTTCCCGGTAAACTTTACGGTTACATACGCCGCAGTGGCCGGGAAGCGTGAGAAGCAGTCAGGGATCCTTGAATGCTATCGCGTTCCATTTAAGAAGGCGAAGCTTAAGCTTCCTCCAACTTTTTTCGAAAGGTCACGATAACTTCAACAAGTTTCAGTTACCAACTTCAAGAGAGCACGCCCTCCTAATAAATAAGCGTATTTACGGCCCTTATTCATAACTTTCCTGCTATTTTATAGCAGTGATGTAATCACGACAAAAATTCGGCTGTAACGCCGCAACGACTTTGCGACTAAATGCCGGAAATACGCATGGCAGTGAAAGGGCATATCCCCTCAACGCTGCTAGTTGAAAGTTGCTGACATACGGTGGGGCTTGTGCAATATATATATATATATATATATATATATATATATATATATATATATATATATATATATATATATATATATATATATATATATATTCTTTTTTTTTAAGTTCTACAAATTGAATTGCGAACACTGCGGTGAATCTCGGCAAAGACCTGAAGGGTCAAGCTTCAAACTCATTGGATGTGCAAGAAACGAAATCCTACGCAACTGTTCTATAGAGAAGAGCGCGGATTTCTAAAAAAAAACGCAAGAATGAGAAGAAAAAAGAAAAGAAAGGCGCCCGGCAAACGATGCTGTCATAGGGTCACGTCATAATAAGTTGACATATTTGACCATGTGAACAACACGAAAAATAGGTATTCTCCGTCATAAGTAGCACTTGTAATTTTAACGCAGAGAAGCACGCTGAAGCAAAGTTCGTCTGCCTTTAGGAGAGCGTAATAAACACGGATGAGCGGAATTGTATAAGGCCGCATGTTTGTGCGTGCACGATAAGCATGTGTCGGCTTGTTTTCGCATGCGCCATATTGATAAACCGGGTCCCTTGTGCAAGTACGTAGCGCCTGCGTAAGTCAGTTCACATTATAAGGCGTCCGCCAAACTGTGTAGCAACGTCCGCGTTTCCCCGCTTAACAACATGAATACTGCAGAAAAAAAAAATATTACGCTGTTACCGCGCAAAACCGCGAGCACTAAATGAACCGCCCTCACTCCTCGAAAGAAATAACAACATCGGCTACTAAATATAGTCGACATCCTTCGAGCTTCGCACTGTTCCACGCAGCAGTCTGGCACTTACGACGAAAAACCACCACCCGGTGCAACACGCACTGCGCTCGTTCAATTCGCCTTCGGTGAACTCGTGCTCGGGGTGCGTTCGTCACGTGAGAGCACAGGTAGGCGCGGCGCATTCAGAGCACGACCAAGGTGCAGTGAACGCCACAACAGAGACCGCGCTTTCGCCCGCAACGCCGGTTCGAACAAGAGAATCCCCCCATTTTTTTTTTCTTTCTTACGCGCCAACTCTCGCTTATCGCGCGTCCGTGACTGTTACACGCGGCCGGCGCGCAGAGCGCTCCGCGGCGACGACAAAGGGAACTGGAAACGAACATGGCGAACGAATGTCCTCCCCGAATCGCAAGCGCCGAAATCCTCATCTGGCAGATAGCAAGTTTCCTGCAAAAGGCGGCGCGACGTAGCGGACTCCGCGCGGAGCCGCTATACCCGCGCGCCTTTTATCAGCTCACCTTCGAGGCAACCGCTCTCCGCTCCTCACGAGCAAGGAAGCGTGTCGGAGAACGGATGATTTCACGCTACAGATACCGAGCACAATGCATCACAGTCGCATGACGCGGAATATTTCTGCTTTTTCTTTCTTTCGTTTCTGCCAGTAGCTCTTCTTGCTTGACTCGCGCGCACTTCTCACGCCGGCGAAGGCTCTCGCATGCTCTCGTCTCATCGTACCTCGGACCAGCGTGCGCGGAGAGCGCGCTGTAACTGACCCGTCTTCATCGGACGCGGGCCATTTAAGCCGCAGGCCCACTACTGGCTGTTATGCCAGAGATGTTACGGTGGCTGCGTCTGTGGCACCGGCTACGGCGGTCACGTCGCTTATGGCTTCGGAAAATAATCGCGTATACTTACCTAACGAGGAAATGAGAAGGCCTTTTGTGCGCGGCGAGTCGACCGAGACTAATGCACTTGAAGGCTGAAACAATGGATAAAGTAAGTATTGGATTCGGCGGCTCTGGGAACGACGGTTGTGTTGAGTATGCGTGGAAACGGCGGATACGTATTGCGCACGCGTGGGGTATCGGAGAACGAGGTATACGTAATTTCTTGTGCTCTCGCTGCAGCAACGTTGTTTGCCTGCAACAAATAAAGCGCTCATACATGGTTACCCACCTGTCCGCGTTTCTCTTGTTGTGGAAACTGTTGCTGCTCTGAAGAACGCGTGCACTACGAAGAAGCGGAGCTATGTCATCAACATTTCTTTACAAAGCCTGGTGACGATACGACGTGTACGGCCCTGAGAACTGTAAACAGAATTTCCTGGGTGGAGTTAGCATTAGCAGTTGCGAAGGCCATGTGCCCTTTCCCGAATTCAGCTGAGTGTGTCAGTACACAGCTCTTTTCATATCATATTACAGCAGATTAATGACGACTTCCACCATACTATCAATGACGACTAGCTGTTTTGCCTCGCGGTGCAGGTAGAATTGTAAGTAGCGGAGTATATGTACTGAGGAGTATCAAAACATAACGCTTGACGTTTAACGCATTTACACCCCTTGCAAAGAAATGATCAATCGTAACTTCCGCTTGAGACCTTGGGAAACGTCACTGTTGAACTGTACAATACACCATTTGTGGTGTAATACCTGCCCGCATTACACAAGTGCTTGCTCTCCAAACACGATGACTCCACAGCTCTTATTCGTGTAAATAAACTAGGAAGAGGTGCTTTCCTCTTCCACACCACTGCGCGCACCGGGACTTCACTCCAACTCGACCGCGACAGCTACGTAATCAATCAATTACCCCACCATGCAACACATGCGAACGCAGAGAGCTCCCGCCCAGTCTATGCAACGAGGAGCCCTTCGTCCTTTGCGAATGTCTTCTGCCCTGCCTATGCTCGTGCTTTCCCTCACCAACCCGCAGCTGTGTGGGAGAACAGGTTAAGTCTACTCGTTGAAACATCGAAGTCAAACCCAAAGGGACAAAGAAGCTAAATCCACACGGCTTACCTACCTGGCTGTGGTGTTGCGCTATTGAGCACGAGGTCTGGGGATCAAATACCAGCCGCGGCGGCCATAATTCGGTGTGGGTGAAATGCACAAGCGCCCGTGTCCCGTGCATTGGCGGCACGTCAAAGAATCTCAGGTGGTCCAAATTAATCCGGAGTCTTCCACTACGGCGTGCCTGACAAACAGATCGTGGTTTTGTCAGGTTATACCTGACAGTTGAATTTTTTTTTGTGTGTGTGTTAGGATAAACCTTATTTCTGAAGTCACTTTCAGCTAACATGTGTACCTGTCATTCTTATACTTCCATTGCTTCGCCTACATGCTACGAACTCCAGTAGCGTCCTAGTTTGCCTATGGCAGTCGTTTTCCAAGTTCGCCCATGAGCATGGCGGGATTATTATTATTATTATTTGTTTTGAACACATCTACACAGGTATCAGGAGAGGGAAAGCGAGGAGGAGGCTGGCAACTGCCATCGGAAGGGGCACAACGCCTGCCTACTCTTCAGAAGGGAGGTGACAGCAACACAGAAATGGAGGATAGGAAGGAGGGGAGGAAAAAGGAAAGAGGAAAGGAGAGCAACAGGACAAATCTGAAGACCAAAGTAGAACTCTGCAGCCGGAATTAAAGTGACGCCGCGTCGAACAGCCTCCACAATTATCAACCACATCCATGGCTAGTTTGCTATGCGGCTAATTGTGTTCTCCACGACGAGACGCCAAGTAAAGCTGCACGTAATCACCGTTTCACCGTTAGTCGGTTCACGATATACACTATAAGGTGTTTGAACCCGCCACCTCCCATCTTCGAAGGAAGAAGCGTTAGGGTACAGTACTGATCACACACAGTAGGGCCGGTCACTGAAGGTCACGCTACTACAGAATGTTGAATGTTCATGCTACAAACGTGAACCTAAGTTAGTTAGTTCTATAAAGGTATGACAAACTGTATGACTCCGACGCAATTATGAATATGGCATAACGAAAAAGAAAACATTGGTGAAAAGACAAAGACGGTATGAAGGCGACGGCACGACGACAATGAGATCACGATTCTTCAATGCTGACAATGGCATAACGTCGACAGCGTGAAAATGACGATATGAGGACAATGGCGTGACAACCATGACGTGATAACGACGGTACGACGTCAAAACGGATGACCAAGCTGGAATGACAATGATGGCATGATCACGACGGCATGACGACGACAGTATGACAAAGGATACATTATTTATTTATTTATTTATTTATTTATTTATTTATTTATTTATTTATTTATTTATTAACACTGACAGCCATTGCAGGCTATTAAAGCAGTGGAGAAACACATAAGTATACATGCATGGATATAAGTTGAACAGCCATATCCGACGAAACATAAAAACAATTGAATTGACGGCTAAATTAACGAACAAGAATACAGGTACATAAGATGAGGCAGGGACTTGTGCTATTGGCTAGATGAGCTGTGGTGTATGAATGATATCAACTATCTGAAGACCACGCATTGAAGACGATGTCGTGACAACGGGGGCACAAACACGATTAAATGACAACATCATTGAGGTAGAATGGCGAAGAAGGAAGGACGTCGATGAATCGATGAAGGTGGTATGAAGACAACAGCATCGCGGCAACGTTATTACGTTACTGAAGCGATGACAATAGTAAAACGATAGCGCGAAGACGATGTAATGGCGACAGTGGTATGACGACGACTCTTTGACGTGGATGGCGTGACGACGAAAGCGTGTCGAGAGTATGGTGTGAAGGCATGGCTAGAGTGGCATCGCATGGCAAATCTGGAATGGCACATCTGATGTAATGACCACAATGGCGTTACCACCTCGAGCACATACTTAGTAGCTCAAGCCATAGACATTTTGGGTCACTGGGACGGCGCAGAAAGTACAACAACGACGGCATAGCAAGAGTCAGACTACGAAGCAGAAAGGACAACGACGGAACGACGACGATGGCACGATGACCACGAGCACATAACTAATGGCCCAAGCTGGTGTAAAACTTGGGTCACTGTGTCGGCCTAAACGCATGGTTGGATGGGCTCAAAACGCTTGAAGTGGGCAAAGAATGCGTTTGCCAGTTTTGGCACCATTACGGCTAATTTCGGCGTAAGGTATTGGATTTCTGTTAGTGGTCAAGGTACGACACAGATTCTACACACAACCGCGCACCGTTCGTAATCCGCAGTGTGGAGGCCACTCGAAAAAAAAATGAATTTAAAGCTGCTACTAAACAAGACAACCCGAAACCACACTCTCGGCTCAAGCGCATCAAGCCCACGTTATCACTGTATCCAATAGTATTCTTCACCGACATCATTATCATCCGTTTTTCAAAGTTTGCTGCGGAACGAATGCTTCTCCTAAGGTCCTCTACTTACTCCTGTCTTACACCATCTGAATGTATCGTGTCGACACATCTCCCTTTTGTTCCCTTGGCACGAGGGGCCTAGATCACAATATTTTTCGTTCGTCAGTGTTGTTTGCCACTGGCCCGCCGCCTCCGCTAATGTCCGGGATCTGTACTGCATGATGCAGGACTTTCTGACGAACAATTCTAGCATAAAACGTTTTGGTTAATGTGGGCCCAATTCTGTTTCCGTAAGAGGCCAGCTATTATCAACTCTGCACATGACAGGATGTGCGCAGCTTTGCGTCTTTTTCTAAATGTCAATGCAATACCATGAGCCTCCATTGGCTTAATAAGGGAGCTGATATATTATAATAATGCATTATTGTTAATCATTTGCAGGAACCTACGCAATGCATAACATTAATGTAAAATACAACATTTGTAACTGCTATGTATTTTTTGTTCTTTTTTGTATACACTACCGCTATAACGCGACAAAGCTTACCAATTTCGAAGGAATCATGGTATGAAAGGGGAAGCGCACTAAATTAGAGTAGACGAGGAACCAATAGGAGAAGAGGACTAAATGAAAAGGAGTCACCTCCTGCTTTTACGTATTCTGTAAAACGTATATTCCCAATATATGAGAACCAAATTGAAGTCGACAGATTTAAACAGCAACAGCAATTATCTCTATTGCATGATATCAAGCATAGGCGGAAAAACATACACGTAACTTCTAGGGCCTTACAAATAAAGTCATTTATTTCTATAATATAGGCTTTAGCAATCAAGAAAATAAAAGGCTACAAAATTATGGAACGATTCACAAACTATGGAATAAAAATTAAAAGAAAATAACAGTGTAGACATAGTATGCTGAGCCGATAATGAAGATGATCGAGCAATGCGTACAGGTCTGATCCTTATTCAAGCCGACAGGTTTCCTGATAACTGGTCTTAGGAGATCCATATGCCATATGCATGTACCATTTGCATACTCAATTACTAATGGAAAGAAGCAGAGGTGGACTACAGATATGTTCTACTAAATACCTAATTGGGCAGCTCAGCCGTTGCAAAGCAGAACCGCAACGCATCTCATTAAAGGGCACCGATTTCCACGATGCGTTCAAGCCATTCAGAAATATCTAAGCGCCCAGGTAAAATCACAACACATATCTTGACTGTATCAACCCCTGGAAACCCTGTAGATATGTGCAATGGTGGTCTATTATAAAAATTTGTCGTAATAAGGCTAATTAACAACCGCTGTAAATAACACCGACAATGATGGCCTGTCCTAGCTGACATTTTCACGTGTCTTTTCATTCACTTCAACACACAGGCATTCGGGCTCAGTATTTGGGGAAAAAAATGTTATCCTTTGGTTTAATTCAGTGTAGTTAAGTGTGAAACCAAAAGTAAATGTTAAGATCTTTCAAAAGAGGACGCAAAGGAATTCACCGAGGATTACCACACTTCCTAATGCGAAATTTGCGTGCATCTCTGTACGTGTTTTCCTTTCACAACATATAGAGGCAAATAATTTGAAAGAAGCATGTAGCAGAGTCGCAATCGTTGAAAATCCGATATGCGGGTCAAGCGCGTCGGCTTTTGTACATGACTAGGTCGAAAGCTTCTAAAAAGTACTACACAATTCGCATCGCGCATGCAACCAGATTACGTTCTTTACAAAATTGCAGCCAGATATATTGAAGTTATCAGTGTAAACCAACTTAGCTTTTCTCTGTGGTGTCTCCTTAAATTTATTTATTAAATCCACTTGTCTGCGTGAACGTTTCACAATGGCAGGAGTCTAGAACATTATCTAGGAAAAATGGCGGCTGTCCGGCTCATTTTCCACTGGGGAGAATAAATGTTTTAGTTCTCAAAAAGAGCCATCAGTGCCGAGATGTTCAAGGATCTTATCTCCATGCAAGATATTTCTTGAAAAAAAATCCAGGTTCCGGAAAATTCATTTACTGACCATCGCTTTCACGCTAGCCTGGCAGCCCATCTGGCGCCCTATGCTTGCATCAGGGCAAGATTCGGCGCTAATCTTACAATGAAAGTCCCCGAACACATGCCGGAAAGCCGGCTTCCCCTGGCACTCTGTCGTTGTTTCCGTAGCCACAGAAACGGAAGTCCTTGCCGTTATCACCGCCACTTCATCCTGAACGCCCTTTCCGTGCGCGTGAGTGGCTTCAGTCGATTCTCTGGCTGTGCGGTAAGCAGTGTGTATTTTCTAAATAATAACGAAAATAATATCTTAAATTGTGCACCGCTGACATCTCCGATGCAAATTCGATCATTGTGCTATCGGCTTCAAGTCCCGCGGATCAACGACATTCAACGTTCAGGGATCCCGTCTGGAGTCTTCTGGAATCAGATGTGTGCACGTGCATGTCGGCTTATTAATTTTTTTTAACGCGCGCAGCTTCTTGGAAGAATAAAGCGTACGCTCGTGAGTGGATGACGATTTCCGCATCCCACAAAACGCCTTGTGACGACCATGTGAACACAAAAGGGGAACCGTGGAGTGATGCCAATTGCGTGCAGCATGCTGCATCCCTTAATTAGGTGAACCAACATCGTGACTCTTGATAGTGTGCGACGAAATTCAGCGAATCTTGAGCTGGATGCAAAGGAAGATGTCGTACGTATGTTGCGACCCAGACATAGAAAGTTACATGAGAAATGTATTGCAATAGAAAAATAGTAGGCCCTACCCGCATTCTTACACTTCCTATTGGGGACACAAATCTAAGAAGTCCCCAATCGCATTCTAAAAAAAAAATATACAGAAAGGTAGAAAATTAAGCCACTCCTTGTATGACTCATAAGTTCGTCGTGGTGGCTAAGCGCCATAGACTTCTGCTGCTTCTCCCGGTCGCGGCAGCTGGATTTCAACGCTGTACAATATAAAGCCATTCCTGCGTTTAGATTTAGATGCACGTTAAAAAGCACAGTCGGCCTAAATTAATCCGGAGCTCCCCAGACTGACGTAACTTAGAACCCGTGAGTTTCTCTGCAATTTCAGATCCCATTATTCAATATTTAGTCATCTGATTTACGTCACAAAATTGAAATGTCGCAGGCATGTGGGTATACGGGAGCTGACGCATGATAGGGGTAATTGGCAGATGTAGGGAGGTGCTTGCCTCTTGCATAGCACACGAGTTGTGGTGGTGGTGATGATGATGATGATGATGACGATGAAATGGGGCTCACGCGATAACCACTCGTCGAAATGTTATCGGAGGCTTTTCGAAGCATTTGTTCTGAAGGGTTATGAAACAGCTCTCCGAGTAAAATATCATAGCTCTGCGTGCTGACTGTAAGAAACCCATGTCTTCAATAATATTAGCCTTCAACTATTTACTATGTGGTGAAGCATGGGTTTACATGGGTGAAGCAAAAGAACAAGAGGCTTTAGAGGCGCGAGGTCTGCGTTCGAGAGAAAAAAAAATAATTAGTCTGATGGGTGAGCCTTGGAAGAAGGTCGTGTCTTAGGCACTTCCTGTTCACGCGACAAAACTATTCCAAATGTGTTAACGAATAACGCAGCGAATAACGCGCAGCTACAAATTGCGGCCGCCATGACAAGTAGGTATACTTTAATACACTCGGCGCCGTTTACTAATTGGAGGCATCACTATCATTGCAGTTGCTGCGCCCTGATCAGGAGACTGCTGTGCACGCTCAACGTGTCTTAACACAGATAACGTGGTTGGAAATTAGGTATTGTGTCACTTGTTACTATCACTGGAAATGTCAGGGAATCGAGCGTACTGTTTTAAAGGTTTTCCTGCAGTTGACCCGCCATCATTGTCGGCGTTAGCATCCACACAAGTTTCGAATGTGCTAAAAAAATTTTTTCTGTGAGTTTTCATAAAAACCCTGAAAGACGCAGAACGTTTAACCATGTTTAAAGATATGGAACTTCGAAATAACTTCAGATAACGGGCCGCATGCCCAAGCCATTCCTACTGTTACGAACTTGCACCGCTGCACCACGATTACGGCTTTGTGGTCCCGTAGCGCTCGTCACCCGTTTCGTGACAGAGCGTTGGTAGCGAAGACTCCGAGCCTGGCGTCGATGAGAATAACAAAAAGGGACTTTATACATTATATACAGGTTATCATACAGGACATGAACGGGTCGGCACTGGGGCCGAGAGCTCACACAAACGCGACTGTTCCCGCACGACAACGTCCGGCGAAAACGCGTGACACATCTCACCCCAGTCGGGAGCGACACTGTCTCCCGGTGGGTCGGCGGATCCTGTTTTCGAGGCGGCCTCCTCGCCGCTTTATAATCCCCGAGAACCATTGTCACTCAAACGGCCCAATACAAAGTCAGCACACGACAGTCGTCCGAGGGGTCCAACCAGTGACCGCGCTGGCCACCCGGTTCAAAGTTCGCGCGCGCGGAGACCTCCAGGCAAAGGGAGGTGCGGCGCCGGGCTGTCTGGCACACGCGGACACGTCCGAACACGCTGCTCGCCGAGGCTTCTCCCGCAGGACACCACTGCCTGACGGCTCAGCATCTTGCCTTGTGAAGGGAGAGTTAGGGCGCTCGCAGGATAGATTCTGCATCTTGCAGATTCGGAATCCGGGCTTGTGGTGATGGCACAACAGCATCCCCGCCCTCAGATAAGGCGCCGGGAAGACGAGCTGCCTCCACGTGGCTCGGATGCCAGGCGCGCACGTTCGTCAGGCTCGTCCAAGTTCACGTCCAGTGTCGGGACGCCAGGTAACTTCACGTGCCCAGGTCCGACTCGCCAGGACAGGAGCTCTGCTCACCACGTTGTCGCCAAGGTACCTCGACCAGCTCCGCTCGGGTCGCTCCTAAGACCTTGCTTCTCGCCACTGGTCCCGGTTGGTCGTTCTGCAGCTTGCAAAACCGACCGGCAAAAGGCAACACCCAACACGAACAAGTGCCCTCTGTCTCCCGTCAAACACCAGACAAGGCCATAATCCAAATCAACCTAACTAAATTGTTATCCCCCTTTTTTCTCCCGCTGCAACAAGAGGCAGGTGTACGATCTAGTACACAAGGCTGAAACAACCAGTTTTCAAATTAACAACTCAACAAAATAGAAACAATTATTAATCATCAATAATAATGACAAATAGAATGGTCCCCTTGAAATCGCTTTGACCGAAAACATACTACTGAGGAAGCAAATGAGGTCATTCATTTTTACCCCGATCTCCCTGTGAACAGGACAGGTCGTCGCGAAGTAAGAGAAGGTAAGTAACGAGCAGGAACGAGTAGGCCACTGAAAGAAGCGAGGCCTAGAATGCACGACTTAGAGCATCAGCGTTCGCGTTCAACCTTCCCTTCTTATAACGGACAACGAGGCTGTGCTGCTGTAGGGTCATGCTCCATCTCAGCAAACGGCCGCTTTTAGAGGACATGCTACTTAACCAAGTTAGAGGGCAATGGTCTGTTTCCACAACAAACTTAGAACCGGAGACATAACAAGCCAGCTTCTGAACGGCCCACACAACGCAGGCGCACTCTTTCTCAGAGGTGCTGTATGCCTCTTCTCTACAACTTAGTTTGCGACTTAAATACAAAATTGGTCGTTCATGACCACTAGCATCTTCCTGGCATAGTACTGCTCCCATGCCGCGATCACTCGCGTCGCATTGAATGATGAAACCTTTCGAAAAGTCTGGTGCCGTCAGAACCGGCTTATGGCTTAATGCTCGCTTCAGCATTTCGAACGCATTTTCTTTCTTTGAGTCCCACGTCACCTTAACGGGCTCCGACTTCCGAAGTGCGTCGGTTAGCGGGCTGGCAAGGTCAGAGTAGTCTCTCACATAGTGTTGGTAATATCCAGCTAAACCTAAAAAGGCCCGTATATCCGTCTTCGTGGTTGGCCGGGGATAGTTCAAAATAGCAGCTACTTTGATGTCGGACGGTCTACGCCGGCCGCGCCCCACCACATGGCCCAAATAAGTCACTTCACCGCAACCTAGGTGACATTTAGCTGGTTTCACAGTAAGACCTGTCTCTTTCAACCGGCTCAACACGACTCGCAAGTGCTCCAGATGTGATTCCCAAGTGTCCGAAAATATGGCAACATCATCGAGGTACGGCAACGCGAATTCGCCTACACCATGAAGCACTCTGTCCATCAGGCTAGAGAAACAATACGGCGCGTTTTTGAGGCCGAAGCTCAACATGAGTGGCCGGAATGTTCCAAGCGGGGAAACGAAGGCGGCATAGCGGCTAGCCCGTTCCGTAAGGGGTACCTGCCAATAGCCTCGCACGAGATCCAGGGTAGAGATATAATTTGCCTTCGACACTGTCTCTACCCTTTCTTCCAGGTTCGGTATAGGATATGTCTGATCTCGGGTTATCGCGTTCAGACGCCGATAATCGACACATGGCCTCGGATCTTTTCCTGGAGCCTGGACTAGTATCAGGGGCGACGTGTATTCGCTCTCACTTGGTACTATAACCCCCAAGTCACGCATGCGCTGAATCTCCTCAGCCATGATTTTTTTCTGCACGGGCGAACAACGGTACGGTTTACTGCGGATCGCTTGATCAGAGGTTAACTCGATGTCATGCTCTAGGACCGTTGTTCTTCCGGGACGGCTCGAAAAAACCTCCCTAAACTCTGAAACGATTCCCTTTAAATCCTCCTTTTGGGCGGCACTTAGACGCGCTTCCAACGTCAGCTGTTCCACCATTAGCTCTAAACCACATCCCTTCATATCAGCCGTCGTCAGGATTTCGGCCCCTTCCTCATCGTCAGCGTTTATCGTCATGCTTATAATCGCGCGACGCTGAATGTAGGGTTTCATCAAGTTACTGTGGTAAATTTTGTTGGGCCGTTTTCCTAATTTAACTTCGTAGTTGGTATCGGAAAGCTTAGTTACAACCTTTGCGGGCCCCTCCCAATGAACCTCGAGCTTGTTTTTTTTTCGACGGTCGCAGCAACATCACTTGGCTACCTTCTTCGAAGGTGCGTTTTTTTGCTGACTTGTCGTAGTATTCCTTTGACAAGGTTTTCGCCGCCTTCATGTGGCTCTCTACAAGATCTTTGGTTTTCCCGAGCCTCTGGAGGTGGTCGAGGACGTACGAGACTACATTTGGGTCGTCGTCACTGCCTTCCCAAGACTCTCGCAGCATGCGCAACGGAGTTCTTAGGCTCCGGCCATATACAAGCTCCGCGGGGCTAAAGCCGGTGCTCTCATGGGGAGCCGATCTCAAGGCGAACATAGCGGCGGGAATGCAGGCCTCCCAGTCACAGTGACGCTCAAAGCACAGGGCTCTCAATATTCGCTTCAGCACCGAGTGCATCCGCTCTACTGGGTTAGATTGCGGGTGATGGATGGAACTGTGCACTACTTTAATGCCGCATCTTTCCAAAAAAGTAGAAGTTAGGCAGCTGGTAAAGACGCTGCCATTGTCGCACTGAATCTCGGAAGGGAACCCGACGCGTGCGAACATTGAGAGCAGAGCGTCCACGACCTGGGAGGAATTTAGCTCCTTAAGAGGTACTGCCTCGGGGAACTTGGTCGCGACACACAGGGCGGTCAGAACATACCTACAACCGTTCGTTGATTCTGGCAGAGGGCCTACAATATCGATTACTAGTCGCCGAAAAGGCTCGGATATGACTGGCACCAACTTCATCGGTGCCTTCCACTTGTCAGTGGATTTGCCGATTCTCTGGCAGGTGTCGCAAGAGCGCACGAATTGTTCGACATCCTTCCAACAATACGGCCAATAAAACTCCTGAGCCATTCTAGCCTTGGTCTTTTTCAAGCCAAGATGCCCTGCCCACGCATTTTCGTGCGCGAGTTCCAGTAACTGTCGGCGATATTTCCGAGGAATCAGAAGCTGTTCATATTTGCGACCCTGCTTATCTGTGTAGCGGCGGTACAATAAGCCAGATTCCTCGTAAAATGAAACGCTCTTTTTTTTCACTCCCAGTTTGACGCTCTTCATCAGATCGGCTATTGAACAGTCTTCTTTTTGCTCGCGAATCAGGGTTTCTCTTTCAACTGCAGCCAGCTCCTGCCAGCTGGCGGAAACCGGAGCGAGTAGGAAGCCTGCGTCGCCTAACTGCGGCGTCGTGTCCTTATCGCGGCTAGCACGGGACGCGTCACTACCAGTCACTTCCAGGACACGCTCGACCAGGCCAGCCTCCGAGCTCTGCCTCTCCCGTGCCTGCTCGCCACTCAAGTTACCCTGATCAGTCCGTGTGCCGCACCGCTGTTCGCTCACCGACTCAAAGTCAAGTTCCCTCGACAGCTGGCGCGCTTTGGATCGCGTGAGGGCCATGTACGCCACGTCGGCAAAGAATGATTTGCCCTGATCCTTCAGCAGCTGCTCCGAGCTATTTGAGAAGAGGTAGGGAAAGTGCTCCGGGAGGGCGGCAGACACAGCGGCTTCTGTGTTAAGTTTCCCAAACTCTCCTTCAATGGTAACCGTTGCGATCGGTAAACAGACACTCTCCTCCTCGGCCACTTGCCGTATCCAAGCGCACTCTCCCGTAAAATCACTCGAGGAGACGAAAGACGGGTGGACAACGTCCATAGTTGCTGCAGAGTCTCGAAGTGCTCGGCACTTCTTGCCGTTTACCTTAATTTCCCGCATATATGGCTCCAATAGTCGTATGTTTTTGTTAGTTTCCCGTATTGTCGCAAAAGCAATTTTCTCTGGGCAGCTCGCTGCGATGTGCCCTTGCTTTTTGCAATTGTAGCAAGTTAACGGCTTCCGTTTTTCAAAAGAACGCGTCGTATCGTTTCGCTGCTTGGGACCATCGTTAGCATTCTGAGATGCATTCTGTCCTTCCCTTACAGTTTCTTTGGTAAGAGACTCATCTTTCCGAAACTCGCGACGCGTGATTTGCTTCCGTTCGTCGGACTTCCCGGAAAACCCATCTCTTCTATCAGCTTTTTCTACGCGCACTGCCTTGCTGTGCAAGCTGCGGCGGATGTAATACTCTTCCGCTAACTCTGCTGCCTTGTTTAGCTTAACCTCCTTTAGCCTATCTTGCAGCCAGAGCCGGACATCCTCATCAATGCAACGGTAGAACTGCTCCAACGCGATGCATTCGACAATTTTGTCGCGGTCGTCGTAAACCTCTTCGCCCTTCAGCCATTCCACCAAGTCGGCTTTTAGACGAAACGCGAAGTCAACATTCGACTCCTTGCCCTTTTTTGCATACCGGAACCTCTGCCGGAAAGCTTCGGGCGACAATTTGTACTTCCGCAGTAGCGCTTCCTTCACATCACTGTAGCTCTCAAACGCCTCTTTCGATAAGCAAGTTATTACGTCTGATGCCTCCCCAGGAAGCAACGCTAACAGATTCTGTGCCCAAAGGGATCGCTCAATGCTATTCCGTTCGCACACGTGCTCAAATTTCACGAGGTATTTGGCCATATCCTCTCCGACGACAAAGGGTGGAAGTTGATCGCGTATTCTTGGAACATTAGAAGTGAGACTAGGCGCCGGCGAGTTATTTCGGATCTCCAACTCTTTCATTTTAAGCTCGTGCTCACGTCGCTCCCTCTCTCTCCTTTCCTCCTTTTCCTCCTCGCGAAGTTCCTTTTCTCTCCTTTCCTGCTTTTCCTCCTCGCGGCGTTCCTTTTCTCTCCTTTCCTGCTCGCAACGTTCCTTCTCCTCCCTTTCCCGACGTTCATTGATATCCGCCCAGGCCTCTGCGGCTTCCTCAGCCGTTACGTCCCCAGTCCTCATGACCTCAAGGATCGCATTCTTTCTTTTGGTTGAGCCCAACTCAATGCCCAACTCCTCACAAATTTCGAGAAGTTCCTTCACCTTGTACTTCTCCATCGTTCACACTGTCCTCCTGCTGTTTACCCTTTTTGAATATACCTGCCGTACGCTACTATAACACTACTAGTAAGACATATGCAAGTATTTCACACACTGCCCTGTTTACCCCCTCAGCATCCCCTGGTTTTCAAAACACTCTTACTAGGCTTGAAACACACAAGGTTATCACAATGCAACACCAAATCCTTCCCTAAGCTACTATAGCCTGTGTCAGAGAAAGTCTGGTGCTTGAGGTAAACTTCAGGCACTCACCGCGCCGAGGTAGCTGATGCCGGTCAATCCCGTAGCTGCCATCCAGTGTTACGACATCCAACCGGTGCCAGCAGTGTTACGAACTTGCACCGCTGCACCACGATTACGGCTTTGTGGTCCCGTAGCGCTCGTCACCCGTTTCGTGACAGAGCGTTGGTAGCGAAGACTCCGAGCCTGGCGTCGATGAGAATAACAAAAAGGGACTTTATACATTATATACAGGTTATCATACAGGACATGAACGGGTCGGCACTGGGGCCGAGAGCTCACACAAACGCGACTGTTCCCGCACGACAACGTCCGGCGAAAACGCGTGACACATCTCACCCCAGTCGGGAGCGACACTGTCTCCCGGTGGGTCGGCGGATCCTGTTTTCGAGGCGGCCTCCTCGCCGCTTTATAATCCCCGAGAACCATTGTCACTCAAACGGCCCAATACAAAGTCAGCACACGACGGTCGTCCGAGGGGTCCAACCAGTGACCGCGCTGGCCACCCGGTTCAAAGTTCGCGCGCGCGGAGACCTCCAGGCAAAGGGAGGTGCGGCGCCGGGCTGTCTGGCACACGCGGACACGTCCGAACACGCTGCTCGCCGAGGCTTCTCCCGCAGGACACCACTGCCTGACGGCTCAGCATCTTGCCTTGTGAAGGGAGAATTAGGGCGCTCGCAGGATAGATTCTGCATCTTGCAGATTCGGAATCCGGGCTTGTGGTGATGGCACAACACTACTTACTAATTCTTTAATACTCCCTGGCCGCCTTCACGAAGTTATCTGTCATCAGGCAATCTGTCATCGCCGTCGATTGCCTGAACATTCAAAGAGCATGGCTCATTAGGTTTCGTCCTGCTTGCTTTACTTGTCTCGCAAGTGCAGAGCAGACAGAACTTGAAGACTGCCGCACTTGGTAGCATACACACACACACACACACACACACACACAGACACACACACACACACACACACATATATATATATATATATATATATATATATATATATATATATATATATATATATATATATATATATATATATATAGCCAGCGCACGTCACAAACTGAGTGCCACCTGTACCAGTGAAAGAAGCGAGAGCATCTCTCTGGCGGCGATGCGATGGCTACAAGTTCGGTAGATGCTTTTGAACGGCATTCGAAACTCGCAATTGGGCAAGCGCATACGCCAAGTTTAGCCAAGTGACTCTATACCACGGGCAGGCACGTACCCAGGAGGGGGGCCCGGGGGGGGGGGCCGGGCCCCCCTCGAAATCAAGTGGCATACCCCCCCCCCCCTCCGCCTCCCCACCCACGCCACCACGCCTCATACATTCCTAAACCACCGCCAGATCAATGTTGAGACTTCGCAGCTGTTCATCGGTCAGCATCACGCTGCCTTTTTCACTCCTTTTAGATGGCGGTAGTTATCGGCACCTCTTGTAATGCGAAGGACAGTTTTCTCATAGATTCCGCACCCGCGCGATTAACTCGAGGTGCGTTCAGTTGTCACCATCTATTCAACCATCACGTGCATAGCTGTTGCTTTTGTTAGTTCAACCTTCTTAGTTTAGGCTGATCCTGGGACCATGAGAGGGATGCGGCTGTTACTCAGCTGGTCTGTACTCTCATGGAACGAGTTGCGGCCGGAGAAAACTTCAATTGCGTTTAACTTATCCCTTTGCTTCATTGTTTCCTTGAGTTACGGCTCGCCCCGACGCTGGCAGATGCCCGGAACCATATACACGTGATATGGGTCAGATAAGGTGGGAAATAAAATAATGTTAAAGAGCGTCCATCATGAAACCCTGCAATAACCCTTAAACCCGTAAGCAAGGTGACTGTCGCCCGTTACCTCGTCTGTTTTTTCCCTAACTGTATAGCACTTTTCGTGCAAAATGGGCAACTGGAAACAAAAATCGCAAGGAGTTGAGAAATTAAGCGATCTACTAAGGGAGAGCCAAGGCAACAACCCAACTGCAAGCAAAAGCGAATAATAAAAAAGTTAACTGTTGTTTATGAGAATAATTATGGATCAACATCTTTTTATTTAACAAGGCAGTAGAGAAAAGGCCGCCGGAAGTGGAGAACGATTACTTGTTTTGAATGACGCGTCTACAGTTATCGGTCGAACCGCCTCACGTAGCCACTTCTCTGCTGCGCTTATGTGGGTGTTTTTCTAACCTTTCGCAGTGAGCGCAGTACATCTAGAATCGCAGAGTCCTGCGCTCTACGTGGTTGTATGGGACTGGCGGCCGCACAGCGTTACGCAATTCGCGGAACTGTCAAAATTGATCAACAAGGTGAAAATAACTGATATTCGAAACTATAACACAAGAAAGACTGAAGAAGCCGTAAAAAATGAACGCAGCCTGAAATCAGTAAAAAAGAAACCTGGAACAGGACAAGCCATTATGTATGCACTAAAAGTTAAGAAGGATAATATCATCAGCAATCTCGAAGATATAGTAAAAGCAGCGGAAAAATTCTAAGCTGACCTGTATACAGTACCCTGAGGAGTCCCGATAGTTCACTTAGAAACAGTAATGAACAGGATACAGAAACTCTCCTATAACTAGCGATGAGGTCAGAAGGGCCCTGCAAGACATGAAACGATGAAGAGCGGCAGGATAAGGTGGAATAACAGTCGATTTAATCGAAGATGGAGGAGACATAATGCTTGGAAAACTGGCGGCTCTTTATACGAAGTGTCTATCGACTGCAAGGGTCCCAGAAAACTGGAAGAATGCAGACATTATACTAATCCACAAAAAAAGGAGACGTTAAAGAATTGAACAATTATGGGACCATTACCTTCCTCCCAGTATTATATAAAATATTTACCAAAATTATCTCCAATAGAATAAGGTTAACACTGGATTTTGTCAACTAAGGGAACAGGCTGGCCTTCAGGAAGAGATACTTTACAATGGATCACATCCATGTCATCAACCAGGTTATCGCGAAATCTGCAGAGTACAATAAGCCTCTTTATGTGGCTTATATAGATTACGAAAAGGCATTTGATTCAGTAGAGATACCAGCAATCGTAGAGGCACTACGTACTCAAGGAGTACAGAACGCTTACGTAAAAAGCTTGGAAAATATTGCTACATGCGTGAGGTATCTGTTTGTTTGAACGAGGCGCGTAGGCGCCATCACTCCAGAAAAGAGAAGGAAGAACGAACTGGGCTCGCGCTGTGAATCTAACCGGTCAGCGCTGCAACCGTTGTTGTAAATATAATCTGTAAATAGTTTCTCGTTTTTCTGACTCGTCTTTCGCGTTAGAATATCTACGAGGTTCTACAGCTACCTTAATTCTACACAAGAAAAACAGGGAGATACCTATAGAGAAAGGAGTCAGACAGGGAGACACAATTTTTCCAAAGCTATTTTCTGCGTGCTTAGAAGAATTCAAGCTATTAAACTGGGAAGGCTTAGGAGTAAAGATCGACGGCAAATATCTGAGCAACCTTCGGTTTGCCGATGACATTGTTCTATCCAACAACTATGCAAACGAGTTACAACCAATGATTGGAGACCTTAACAGAGAGAGTGTAAGAGTGGGGTTGAATATTATTATGCAGAAGGTGAAGATAATGATAAATAGCCGGGCAAAGGAACAAGAGATCAGGATGGCCAGTCGGCCATTAGAGACTGTAAAGGAGTACGTTTACCTAGGTCAATTAATCAGAGGGAACCCTGATCATGAGAAGGAAATTCACAGAAGAATAAAAATAGGTTGGATCGCATACGGCAAACATTTCCAGCTCCTGACTGGAAGCTTACCATTATTACTGAAAAGTAAGGTGTGCAATCAGTGCATTTTGCCAGTGCAATATGTCCAGTGCCAATGCATTTGCCAGTGCATTTCCCAGTGCATTTTGCCAGTGCATATGGGGCAGAGACTTGAGAGCAAGTTAAGGACCACACAAAGAGCGATCGAACGAAGATTGCTAGGCATACCATTAAGAGAGAAAGAGAGTGGTTTGGATCAGTGATCGAACGGCTATAGACGATATTCTAATTGACATCAAGAGGAAAAAAATGTAGCTGGGCAGGTCATGTAATGCGCCGGTTAGATAACCGTTGGACCATTAGGGCGACAGAATGGGTACCAAGAGAAGGGAAACGCAATCGAGGACGACAAAACACTAGGTGGAGCGATAAAATTATGAAATTCGCGGGCGCTAGTTGGAATCGGTTGGCGCAGGACAGGGGTAATTGGAGATCGCAGGGAGAGGCCTTCGTCCTGCAGTGGACATATAACAGGATGATGATGATGATGGAAGTGGCGCCCCCCCCCCCCCGAAAAAAAATCCTGGGTACGTGCCTGACCACGGGTATAATTAAAACTGAAATACGAGGGACAGGCCTGTAGCTCAAACATATACGCACATGCGGCATCTTGTGAAACAAACCGGAAACACGCCCGAGTGCCCACGCCCTTCTGAAAAGACACGCCGCCGTACAAGCGGTGCTCTGTTTGCCCAAACACGACCGCGCCGTGCCGCAGGCCGATCGCTTCCGCACCGTTTCCGAAGTCAGCCGCAGGCTGCGAGGCAGCAGATAGCATAAATTTTTACCGGACGGAGAGACATCGCCGAGTTGCGAGCGCAGCGAAGCCGCCTCCGCAGCGCGACGTCGCCGATAAGCGCGTCTTGACGACCGGCCCGGCCGCGAAAGTACCCTGCCCGGTGAGAGGACCGCTTTTTTCGGCAGGGAAGCCGTCGCGGGCCGCCGGGCGGGCTCCAGCCGTCGGCCAGGTCGCCGCCTATCAGTGGCCGCGGGAAGAAGGCTCTGTGTCGCAGCAGCAGCAACAGCAGCCGCAGCAGCAGCAGCCCGCGGGTGACATTCGGGCACCCCTGGCACCGTCTGTCCTGACCCGTTGAACGGCCCCGTGCCCGCGAATACGCTGCAACATTTCTTTTTCTTTTTTTTTTCGACTAGGGTTGTTGTCTCGTCATTTCGTCCTTTCCCATCCTTTAGCATAAGGTGTGGTGCCTTATTATGAAGCTGGGCTATTCGGTTCATCGATTCCACGTCTACGACGAGACAGAGAAAGCATGAAAGGGCTAGCCTTTGTCTTCGTGTGGTTCACAACTTTTCTTTTTATTATTATTTTTTGTAGTCCGGTCTGTCCCTGTAGCACAGGTACAGTGCTCTGCAACGCGCCCCACCAACGTTTATTTTCTGTCTAACCTCTGTTCTCTCCACTGCACGTGCTCTGGACCGGGCGGGACGCGCTGCATGGGCGGCGAAACTCGTTCTGATACGCGTAAATCTGTTCGTCGCCGATACGTCCACAGACGCGTCCTGGCAGAGGAAGCCTGTCACTTGCGCGATCGTTGTGGTTCTCGCCTTCGGTGACAGAGTCGCGTGCGCCCCAGCGGAGATGTAAGATGGAAAGGGCAAATGAAAGACTGCAGAGTGCCGCTTTATCTAGAACGATGGAGAAACTGGGTGTCCCTGCTGGAGTGCGCGCGCTTTTGTTTCTATTCCACTCGGCAAGTGCCTGAACGAGTGCATTGGCTCCAGACTACACGATGAATGTTCTTCAGCAGAACAGCAAATAGTAATAGACACTAGTCTGGGCTTGATGCCAGAGGGGGTGACTGAACCCGCAGAGTGGGGCTACATTTCACGCAATCGGCGTTCATATCCGTGTACGCCAGGTGACACTCGAACGCACCTCTTCGACAAAAAGCTCGGGGATGGGCGGGGCGCGGGAGGGGGGGGGCGAGGTAGACGTCTTTCGGATACAGAGAAAGGCCTCGGGGTGAGGAGCGTTGTCTTCCGTTACGGCGAGCGGCTGCGTTTCGTCCGCGCGAACGCTCTTCGTCACCGCCGCCGTGTCACCGGTGCCCGTGCCCACGCGAGTCGCATTCCTTCCGAACGAGCTCGCCGCGGCTCGTCGCACGATAAGACGTACGAGCCTGCGCGCCCCGTTCCCGGGCAGAGTATACGTTTTCGGAAATCCCGCGGAGGTCTCGGAGACAGCGGAAGTGGGTCAGATGCGGTGGGCCGCTCGCAGGCCCCGGAGACCGGTTGCCGCCGCAGCACCGGGCGATGCCGACGACAACGACGTCGAGTCAATTGAACTCGATTCCAGGGTCGCCCCGCGCGCGCTCACACGCACGCACGCACGCACGCACGCACGCACGCACGCACGCGGCTCGGCGGCGAATGAATCCCCAGCACTGCCTCGCGCAGCGATATATCCAGCGTGCCGAAAGGGGCCACCGGGTGTTTGCGTGTCATTCGAGCGCCGTCCGACTTTCAGCGTGCCCGTTTCTGGCCACTCGCTGGCCGGGCAAGAGGAGCTGGAAGAAGGCCTTCCGCCGGCAGCCGCCGTTTGCCTTCTCACGCGCGGCGTCGACCGCCGCCCAGCGATCGAACCCGCGTCATTCCCCCCTCCGCGGCATAACCTGGATGTAAAGCCGCGTGTGTAACTCTTCTGCGGAGGTCAACGAGTCGGAAACGGAGGCTCTTGGAAGCGCTGACATTGAATTAAGGGGCGAGGGGCCGCCGCCGCGCAAGTGCCGTGTGTACGGGGAACCGCCTCTGTTCCGTTATTGTGCGCGCCCTTGAACTTCCAGGAAGGCAGCGCGGCAGTAGCGGGAGAGGCCGGCAGGCGACCTATCTCTTCGCGCAGGAGACAATCGTGCGGGTGTGTTTCAGTGCCGTGCAAGTACGGCTGCTTTGGCAATGCTCGTACACGAGGATGTATTGATCATCCGTGCTAGTCATCCTCTGCAAGTTGCGCGTACATGTGCTCATACTACAGCGTTCGCTGCATCATTCTTTCCTCGCTTAGACCGGAATGGCCTTCCACACGACGTCAATGCAACCACCTGGTCATCTACATTCTCTGGTTGTATTGCTGTCATATTTAACCAATAATATTTTTTGCATTTACGATTACTTATGCCTGTACCCACCCCTTATGCAATACGCCCAGATTGAGGGTCCTTATGGTAATAAAATGGTGTGACGTGATCAATAATGGCACGTCCTTTTGGGATGGTCGAAGACCGACTACTATGTTACGATGGCCACTGGGGCTGAAGTTAATTGTGATAATTCTGAAGTCACTAAGCGATAAGACAGAGTTTCAGCAATGAATGAATGTAAACTGGATGATACGCAACTGTAGCGGCGCTCGCAAAGCAAAACGGCGAAAATGCGAGTTACGGAAATTTCGTACACTACAGAAATATTTCCGTCACCGGAACATCGGTTCAAGAAGAGTAAAAGCCAAGAAAGGGGCGGTTGAATAGAGGAAGGAGATGCCATTTCTGCGTTCCTGCAGAGAGCACAGCTTAGAAAACGCATATTACGAATACAGTTTGCCAAAAGTTGTTGGAATCGCTTTTGTACGATGGAAATAGCGCATCAGATAGCATGAAAGAGAGCCGCTTTGTTTGCTTGACACGATACTTGAACGAATCAACATTCCATTTCCATGTCCATGTGCAGGTTGCGGAAGGTGTCGGTGCCGACCCTGCCGGAATTAGCCGTGCAGAAAAATATTCAAAAGCTACCGAATTCGCTGCTTCCACGCAACCACCGAATATTCCTACAAGGTAAGTTAGAGAGAGAGAGAAAGAACAAGTGAAGAAATGCAGAGAGGATAGCCAGGACAACTGTCCATCTGACTATTCTGCACTGACTGGCAGTGTGAAGGGTAGAGTAGAAAATAAAGAAGAAGAGAATAGAAGATGTCCGACCGAACTCCATGAACACGCCTGACAACAATTACGCACTTTCATATGATCCCGATACTTTAAAAAACAATAATACCGAGGACAGCTAAACACTGCTTATGACTTGTGAATGTGAAGACATTAATGTCCAACTCAATGGAGCTGAGCGGTCCCTTGAGTCTTGCACTGTGAGAAATGTACCATAGCGGTACGTGCTGCCCGAGCCAGCAAGCAGTAGCAGCAGCCTGCGGTGCCAACGCCGCATGCCGCAGACGTGGCGATGCCCATCGGGCGACGCGTCTCGGCGGTGCCCTCTCTCCTCACGCAACACCTGGCGCGCTATCGCCGCAGCGGGAGTTCCCTTTCTCCCACTCTACCAATGTCTCCTAGATAGCGCAAGGCCTGTGCCCTTCGATCCATGACGTCATGCCACCTTGGCCGACAACTATAGAATCTAATGGGGATGATCCCGAGCAAGCCGCGGTGATTTCGACGTCACCGCATTCGTCACGCCGGGATTGCCAGTGGAAATTTTGGTCCAGTAGTATGACGTCATAAAGCACAGGCCTACCCTCTAGGAGGCGTTGGCTCCGGTTCGTCGAGGAGCGCTAGTGCCGAGATCGAGGGTGATGTGTCGTCGCGGCGATGCCCTCTCCCCTCAGGCAACTGCTGGCGCGCTATCGCAACGCAGCAGGTGTTCCCTTCCGTTCGGTCTGCTCCGTCGAGGCACACAGCTCATGACGTGGCGTCGCTGCCGAGGGCGATGCGAGCTTATCTGCCGTTTCGCTGCAACAGACGACAGACGCCGTCTTCTTCGCTCAACGGGCCGTTTGATGCTTTCGGAACAAAAATGCTTGAGTGCTCTGTTAAAGCAACTCCAGCTGATGTCAGCCAGGGCCGAAGTTCGAGGGTCGTACTTTCCGTGGGGGTCGGGTCAACAAGTTTGCAAAGCATAGCGTGGAGCGCTGTCTTTTCTGCACTGAAACAAGAACTTTCACAAAGGCGAGCGATCGCCTCTTTGCGCCAACAGACTTCACATACGGGACTTCCGCCCGTTCCCATAAGGTAGGAATTTTCTATGATCGCTCAATGCCATAGACGACCTGCGTGAGTTCAGTCACGCCGTGGTCAGCCACGCGGAAGGCGTAGCTTTAGGCGAGGAACCAGGAAACAAAGGCGCTGGACAGCCTAAATAATTCCTTGCAATCAGCAGTCAATTGGCCCAACATCTGGCCTGCGATACTCGCAACCACTGCGAGCGAGCCCTCTCAGCTGAATAGGTGCCCGAAATTTTATCGACGAGCGTTGTGGGAATGAACGCGCCACCGGTTCCCAGAGGGGGCAAAACGTCAGGCGCCCTCAGGAAGAATTCATCTTCGTCAAAACTTGGACGACACGTGCGACGACGTGTTAACGAACCCTCAATATTCGACCAAGCAACCAACAAATTTGCGTCAGCTGTCGGAGCTATAAGAGAACAGGAATAAACGAGAAAGAAAAAATGGGGGGGGAGGGCGGGAGAGAAGGCGCCTCGGTGGGCGTGAAGGCCCGTTGTGGCAAGCGCTGCCCGTAACACCGGAGAAGGAGCTCGACAGGGGAGCTCGCTCGGGAACCCAAGAGTCGCAAGGTGTCAAGGCCGTTTCGGAACGCGGGGACAGCCTGCCGGACACCGTTTGCTCGAGCGTTGACACCTGGTGGTCGGCAGCTTCGTAGCGCTAAAAGCACCTCGCGTGGAGCACAACGTGCCGAAGCCGTCTCACGTGCAGGTGAATTTGTTCCCGTTCGGAGAACGGGGCGCCCAATGTAGTTCTCTAGCCCTGTTGTTCGGAGACTTTTCATTGAATAATAACCCACTGATCGAATTTCTGCACTTCCCTACGCGTGCTAAGCATTAAGCGTGTCCGATGATTTGCAATCGCAAAACAGGAAATGTGCTACTCGAATTTACGGTTGTATTGTCAGCGACACTCGGCCATCGCGCCGTCGTCGCTCTCCTTGTCGACGACGGGCCACGTGGTGCTCACCATCGTTGCAATGTGCGGACATTGTCGTTAGCCGGCATTATCGTATTATTGTTTAACCCTATGATCGCTGTGTACTTCATTCGACCACCTATTGGTTTTTGGTTTGGACTTAAACCTAAGCTTTGAGAGGCTTACTACATCTACTACCTTCTTTTTTTCCCCGGAGCTCTAAATTATTTCATTCCCAAACACTCTGCTTAAGTATTGAGGATGCTAAAGAGGACGCCATGTCACTTTCTTTTTCCGTGCCAGCAACCAGCCAGGTGGATTTCAAAGGCAACAGAGCTTTGATACGTTTAATAAAAAGAAATCTACACAAAAATTGCATCTACCAAAAAATTTACTCTGCAGAACCTGCAAAAAAAGTAAAAAGAAAGCACGTTTTCGTGTCAGCGTTAAACACACGCGCGAAAAGATAAGAGGAAAGAAAGTTTTTCATGTAAGGACATATATACATTTGAGGTATACTCTAGGGTGTCGGCGTTTGTTGCCTGTGTGCCTGCATACCGAAAGACAAAAATAAAAAAATCGATTTCTTTTTTTTACCTCGCATAAATTCACAACGCTGCTTGCTTCATTTACAAGGTGCAATGGCCAGAAATGAAAGGCTTTCTGCCATCCTTCCCGAGCGAATTATATATATATATATATATATATATATATATATATATATATATATATATATATATATATATATATATATATATATATATATATATATATATATATATATATATATATACATACATATATATATATATGTGTGTGTGTGTGTGTGTGTGTGTGCGTGCGTGTGTGTGTGTTTGTGTTTGTGTGTGTGTGTGTGTGTGTGTGTGTGTGTGTGTGTGTGTGTGTGTGTGTGTGTGTGTGTGTGTGTGTGTGTGTGTGTGTGTGTCGGTGTGTGTGTGTGTGTAACGACTGGACCAAGCAGTCACCCGTAAAAAACAGGAATCAGGGTCAACGGTTTCCTTCTCTGTGTCAGTGAGGAGGCTGGACGGGAAAAAAAAGGGTAAAAAAAGTGAGCTCCGTTAGAAAGCCGGCCCGTTCGTGTAGTACATACTACACGTATCGTGCCACAATGCGCCATGTGGGACTCGCTACTAGTTTGCGCTCCTCAAATGTTCTTGCTTCCCCGACTGCGTGCTTCGGACGGTGGGACCGGTACATACATTTTGCAAGGCGCTTCTTGTCCTCCTGCAAACACAAAAACAAGCAAAAGAAGATGAGGGAAAAGAAATGAAGAAAGAAGGGATGGGAGCCCGGTTTCTTCTTTTCGCGTCGTCCCCGCCGACAGACACTTTGACCCAGTTCTGCCTTTATGACCCGCAAAAGGCGCGTCGAGGTGTTCTTTTCACCACGTGCCGAGGAGGCACGTGCTACTCTGCGAGGCGAGGTCGTCAATCAGCGCAGTACGCCCCCAGACAATGACAGAGAGACGCATTTGATTTCCCGACATGATGATGGTCGGACGGGAAGGGGGCACTGCCGCATCCGATCAGCCGTTCCGGGCCGTAGGCTAAATTGCTGTCAAAGGAGGAGGGGGAGAAAAAGAAGAAGAAGAAGCCTTTGGCGTGATGACGGATGGTCCGGCCGGATTGCATTCGTCATAGTATGTCACGCGAACAGCCGTTTATTTCTCGCTGTATCCCCTCTGATTCGTCTTCATTACTCGGGGCAGGAAAGAAACAAGGCCGACGAATAACTTGAACGCGACCTCACGCCAGGAACAGCTTCCTCCGTCGGAGTGACGGTGTAGGCGTGGACGACGGCGCTATGCGACGAGTCCAATGGCGGTCGTTTTCTCAAAGCCGGATGGCAGAAGGTCAGTGCCGCAGTCAAAATCTTATTGCAGGAGCGCGGAGGCCTGAGCCTTCAAATCTCGGCGGACGGGAAAGAAAAAAATTGCACCTATTGCGCAGAGCGTACAAGTAAATGGTTGGGTCACGTGCCGAATTCAATTGGACACCTCACACGCGTCGCGCCTGCAGAACGGGTGATGCAGGCACTTTGAGGTTACGCCGAGTGATGTCATGTCACCTTGATAGAAATGCGTGTTCATTTCATTGGTGTTAACTTTTGTCGGACTTTCCGATACGAAGGCGTCGGAAGGAAGAATGGTTGCATCAGTAATGGCACCGAAGGCTTCTGAAATAGCAGGTCATTGTATAACTGCTTGGCGTTGACTCCGTATTGAACTGCCTTCGTTATCTTTTACATCCCCAGAATACGTTATAGTTCGCGCTTCTTTCGAATGGAACGTCTTAAGTAATCGCGATGTACACTGCGATGTCAAAGTTAGAAGAAACGCGAAAGGATGTACGTTATCGAAGAATTCAATTACCAAGAGCTGCGGTTGTAGAGGACAAATGAAAGGCGAACTGGAAATTACAATGTAGAACACATTTCGCAAGCAATAACCCGAGAGCACGATCTCGCACCACTACATATTACGTTTACAAAGATGGCATAGGAGTAAAATTAGGAGCCCAAACCGAAATCACGGCCACGCTACCCGTATTGGTGAAAACGGACACAATAGAACGAGTTCTGTAGTTCGCCCTAAGGCGTTCACGCTTCTATTGCTCATGGTATATCAGCACATGCCGTAGTCGCGCTGTGACATTCTTCAAACGGACTCAATCTCAACCGAATGTTCTAGTAGGTGCACGCACAAGCGTGTTTTCATCAAAAGAAATTGAAAAAGAAAGAGCAATAACAAGGCAGCTTGCGAAGCATTCTACGAGATGGAATGACACCTTTCTGCCGCCGCGAGGGTCCGTCAAACCATCCAAGCTCTTTGCAGATACTCCAAAAAGAAAGGGAACAGAAACGAAACGAATACACTCAATAGCGAATAAATGACTGCACAAGCAGCCTACACAAAAGGAGAGAACATTAACGCGAAGCAGGAGGAAGAAGAGGAGAGGGGAGTCCACCAAGGGGAGGCGGGGAGGGAGGGGGGGAGAATGTCATTCGCGAGGCGCCAAGTACGGCGTACCGAAACACTCCCGGACGCCCCCTCGCATCCGCATGCGAAGAGCACGTGCAATTTGCCGGCGAGTGAGTCCCCGTGGCGCTGCCGCTGACAGCCGGGCAGGAATGCACACGTATCCGACGAAAGCCCGACAGAGTTGAGGGGTGAGGGAGGGGGGTGAGAGAAGCAGGGGGGACGGCAACATATACACAGAGCAACGGTGAGCGGTGAACACGCGTGCCAGTTCGCATCGAAAAGAAAGAAACGAAAAAAACGTACGGAAAGCGTCGGAAAGAAAGAAGACGAAAGAACGAAATGGCTCGCACTGCCGAGAAGCTGCAGGCGCGGTGTCGAAGAAGAGACAGCGGCGACGACTTGGCAGTGAAGCAGTATTGCGGGAGGCGGTTGCTGCTTCAAAGAGAGAGAACGGGTCTCCCGGCTTTCGGGGATGATAGTATTCACTGTGTTGTTCACAAGCTTGTTGGCTCTGTTTCTCCTCGCCGCTGCAGCAGCAGTGCCCATGAGCGCGCGCGCACGTGAGCGCGCCGGTTGTTCTTTTTTTCAATGCGAGCAAAGCAACAGTCCACAACATGTGGAGAGGGGGGCGAGGGACTGGAGAGGCCGAGAGAGGCGTGACGGACCACGGAGCCGACGGCGAACGAAGCAGAGAAAAAGAGAAGAGAGAGAAATACATATACAATAAAGACCCACGGGCGAGAGACTGCGAGGAGAGAGGAGGCAGGTGAGGAGAGAGGATCTCCCGGAGAACTCACCGAGCCGGCCGCATCTCGACAGAGTCAAAATGCTCGCCGCACACCTCTGGCGCTGTGCCGTGCCGTGCCGGCGGTCGTAGTAGTCTCGTAACGGGACCCGCGCACGCACTGAGACGATCTTAGCGGCCAGCGCGAGTGTCTGTGTGTGTTTGCGCGCGCACTCCGCCGGTGTCTCCACCGGTCGTAACACGCGGGAGTCGGCCCGTTGACGGGGAGACTCACTTTCGGTTTCGCCCCGTCCCCTCAGCAGAGACCGACCAAGTGCAGACAGCCTCAGCATCGCTGGTCCTCCCATCCCGTCCGGCATCCCGAGCTCCCGATCTTCCCCGAGAAGCCTCTTGCGATGCACCTGCGGCCGGCATCACGCGACCTGACCCGCAGACACGGAGTACCGCAGTTCGTGGTTGTCGCCGTCGTCTGAATTCGTCGAGGTCCTCGTTTTCCTCGTTTATTTTTATTTTATTTTTTTCGCTCACCGGGCGTGTGTGTGCGCGCTCGGGCCGGTTATTTGGATTGTCACGACGACGACGCGGTTGCCGATCGTCAGATGACGCCTGAAGGACAGCGCTGCCGTGACGCGACGAGCCCGGGCCCCGAGCACAGTGGATACGAGCCCCCGCGTCGACCGACGGCCAGGAAGCCCAAGGTGAGGCAGTGTTGCGATGCAGCCACGAACGTGGGCATCACCGCGCAGGCCTCAGCCAACTGCGGAATCACGATCGGTAGATTTTTGTTCGCAGCCAAAGCATATACTTGGAAAGGGCGCTGAAATGTTCGCGACTCTATAAAGACTTTTGTTTGCTGGTGAATTATAACTATCTTTTCTTTTTAGGAACAGTTCGTCACTGTTAATACAGTCAGTGGGTACGAGCTTAGAAAGTGCGCCAAAATGTTTCACGACATTGCGTGAACTATTTTTGTTTTTCTGCAGGCAGACTGTGCCTGCCTTTTTTTGACAACCCTATCTTCACTTAGAGCAGAAGCGATTAGTGTCAATTTGTTACAATAGGCAATTCGTATGAAACAGTTCGCGCCATTGAAAGATGATGTCGTTCTGTCGGTTTCGGAAGTTCGCTGTCGACAGAAAAAAAAGTCAAGCAGCGAAATATTTGCTAGCACGAAAGCCGTTTTTGCGTACATGGCAGGATTCCCTTTTCTTGGGATTTTCTGTGTTTTGTTAGCGAATACATCAGGTAGGCTCTGCCATCAATTACGACCAAATCTCTCACTTGTGGGCAGAGTACTGTTCTTAGCATTCCTATTGGGCGCTGCGTTCCACAATCAGTTGTACTGACCTTGGAAACATAATTCCGATACTTCTCAAACTGTAGCAATCAGCTAGTTAGTTAATGCAATGAAAGGTCGTCATCCGTACACCATGTTTGCATTCCGGATATTTAAACCAATGTTAAGTAAGGACTGATTTAATTAGAAGAAGCTAATAAAGCTTTTGCAACTCTCGATACTGAGCATAGGGCGGTGCAAAGAATGCACGGCTTCGGAACATTATACCATTTGGTCACTACTGCGTCTCCACCGCCACGTATTTTCCATTTTAGAAAGCAATAGACATAAAACGTTTAGCAAATAAAGGTGCTTTGTAACGTCACAACACGAGTAGGTACCTTTTTAGATGTAAAGCACTCTTCCTTTCCTGTAGTAATACGTGTCACCATCATCAGCACCTCAGTTACCACCATCGAGGATCAATGCTGAAGGCTCCATGGCACTTTCGCCAACTGACTCAACAGCTGATACGACATCACTCATAAATACAAATGCTATGCTGCCAACGGTTACTTAAAGGTAGTGTTGACCCTGTTTACATGGCTGGATTAGAGTGCGTCAGCTGTCTACCGTCAGCCAATTATGATGCTTCACCCTGTCAAAGTTATCTTCTAACAGTAGTAGTAGTAGTAGTAGTAGTAGTAGTAGTAGTAGTAGTAGTAGTAGTAGTAATAGTAGTAGTAGATGTAGCCGTAGTTAGTCCCTCGTGCCAGCGACACATACGTATTGCATGGGGAAGGATTGTAAGCGTGCTTTCCCGTGAATGTCGTCGCCATTTTTCTTTTTTGTTCTCTCGCGTTGCCGACTGAAATGTATATACTGTTCGGCCCCCGGAAAATCAAGTTCAGTTCGTTTAGAAAGTACCGAAACGTTCCACTACGCAATGCGTGCGCGGCATGCTACTTTCTTCTTTTTCTTCCGGCACGCGTATTTGAAAGGCCGAACAGCGCGTTTCCGACAGTGAACAGAACCTCGGTGACGGCACGTGAGAATCGCCACTGCCGATGAAGCAAATGAAGAAGAAAGAGAGAGAAAGAAACAGCAACGATGTGCGCCTGCACCTTGCTGTCAAGTGGCGACGAAGCGCGGCAAAACAAATAAGCACTCCACGAACGACGACGCCGTCCGCACATCGCGCGGGCCGAGTGGAAACGCGGAGGAGGAAGGACGACCGGGGAAGAAGAAGAACGGCGGGGCGAGCGCGCGTGAGAAGTGGTTCCCCCGTCGGTCCGGAAGAACGGCGGATTCATTTGCGTTCTCGGCCGCAAGCCCTTCTCGCCCGAGGCGTGTGTGACGCGACACCGCGTCGGGTCGCACGCACACGACCTGCGGAAACGCCCCGAGGCGGCGCTCGGGCGCGCTTCACCCCGAGACGTGGTGGTGGCTTCTTCTGCTTCTTCCTGCGAGCAGCCTGGCCGCCGCCCGCGGGCTTCTGCCGCTTGCGGGTGACACGTCCGCGGCCCCCGCTTCGTCGCAGACGGCGTGTCGGCCACGGCTGTCCTCTCGCTCGCTCGCTCGGGCTCTTCCATAATGACAGGTCCCGCTGTGCGGCCACCGCTTGGCCGTCCCCGCCTGGCGTTGATCGGTGCCCGCGTGGGCTTCGGTTAGTGTGTAACCAAACTCAGCTCTGCAAGCTGAAGGGAGACACCTATAGAAGGAGGGCGTCAAAGGAGGACAATGAGCGAGCTCTTTTCTTGGCTTAATGACAAGTTCTGCGCTACCCAACGCAGCTGCGTCTCTGTGGCCAGGGACCACGCAGTTAGTGTGTGACAGCCACGTACTGTATAGGTGAAGCGAAGGGGTGGAGTTAGGTTTGGAGGGCGCAAACAAATGACGGGCTGCGTGTGTACACTGCAGGTCCAACTCTGATGCGCTTTACACGTGACCTCGGGAATTTAACGTTATGACTGCGCAAAGCTTATAAGGCGAGTTTTTTGAACGTTGCTGTAGGCGTACAGCGAAAAGCACGCCACCTACATATAGCGCGGACGTGACGACTGTTTGCTATGTATTGTGCAGTGGTATATTACTTCAAGTAGCTGGAGGAGGCGTTAGTTTCGCACTAAGGTGTAACAGGCTAGTTACAATAAACCCACTGATACGCTTTAGCTGGTCTTGAGAAGTGGAACGTCGTAACCGGGAAGACTTCCTATACTGTCGTAGCGAGTATTTTGTGACGTTGGAGACGCTCTAAGTCGATTAGGAAATCTGGCGTGCCATACGAACCCGATCAATGGCGTCATGGGGTTGTTCCGTTGTCTGTCGCCACACCGAAGTTACTAGGGTGTCAAAAGACAATGTAATGGCGATCAAAGAAACGCAAGAAACCTGTGGTATCATGGCGGGAAGAATTGTGCTCAAATGTCACGTAGGGCAAACTGCTGTCCCAATCGCGACGGTCTGGGGAAACGTAGATAGGCAACATCTAACTATACAAGAGTGCTATCCAGTCGTTCAGTGAGTCCGTTCGTTTGTGGGTGGTAGGTTGACGTGAACTTCTGTTCGTTAGAGCAGGAACGAAGTGTGTCTTCGACAACTTGCAACGTGAAGTAGTGGCCTCGGTTTCCAGATAAGTCATAAGCAAGTTCGAGGCCACTATGCATGCTCCGTATGATATCTGCTGTTGCGATACATGTCTTCATGAACATAAACAGACGTGAGAAACATATTGCGTTTCTATTAGCGCACGAAAGCCAAATGGGGCGCGTCTCGCCACATTACTTTTTTCACTAAGCACTGTTAGCCTCAATACGTTTGAGAGCAAACGTATCGAGGCTAAGGAGTTCTCTTTTGGGCATTCTTTATTGGGTTTAACGCCCTAAAGTGTTCGACCACTACGTATCGCTTTGCGAGGCATGTTTCAGCTAGGAAGCATTTTTTGCTGCCTCCTATCAACTTCCTTTCATAGGATTGGTGAAAAACTGATCCTACGCAAAGAATCAGAGTTCCAGATTGAAAGAAAGTGCATCGGAAGAAGGCTATTTCTCCAACCACATATCAACCTGGCCGTCACCATGGAGGAGTTGAGTGGCATACTTTTTTTTTTTAGCACCTGCGCTGTGCGTGCCCTGTATCGGTGTTGTACTCTGTTTCACCTCAGCGTGCGCAGGTTATAGCAAACTATGTAGGCTCAACTGATTAACCTCCCCGCCTTTCACTTCGTTCATCTCCCTTCCCCAATTGTCAGCGCCTCGAGTAACTCCATATAGTTTTCACCACACCTATATATCACACGTCCAATAACTTCTTTCGTGGCCTTCCCCGTTGTCGCTTTTCGTGATTTGTAATCTTTTTGACACGGAGGAGTCTTACATGGCTGTAGGTCAAGTTGAGCAAATTTCTGTCTGTACCTATAGAGGGAGACCTGAGTAAGGGCTGACGCGTATTTCAACTACTCTGCTGTCTTTTTTTTTTTTTACACACCCCTTAGTCACTACATGCTTCCGAAAACACCTTCTATATGAGTGTAACCTCCGCGTTTTCTTAATTTGGTGACGATACGAAATAGCCGTAATCTTTTCACATTTAATTTTCCGCTTCTTGGTAGCATTGCCTTATAGTGAAATTGCACTCGCATGCGTTTGTACGAATGCATGCTTTAGGAAAATACTCATGTAGGAAAAAACTAACGCTTACCTGGGGCATTATTTCATGTTAATCTACTAAAGTCATCACAAGCTGCGTCATCGTATGAAATACTCAATAGGGTAAGTTTTCCTTAGTAGGAAAATGCTAGAGGACGAACATAATGTCGTAGATGTTGCAGTTTTTGTCATATTCCCGAACAAAAATGCGCGCATGCTTACGAAAGCCTCTGTTCGAAGGTATTTTCTTCTGTTATGTATGTCTAGTTTGCCTTTGCAATCGTACTTTTCTATCAGTTTATTTCACTGTTTCACAATCAGTAACCATCTTTTCTCTCGGCTTGATCTTGTAGAGGTATTCGCCCGATATTGTCCTGCCATCTCGGTTCACTCTTTTCTCGTTTCATCTCGTCATCAGAATCAATCGTCATTTACTTTTTACGCGCGTGCACTTCGTTCTTTGTTACATGCATCCTTTTCTCATTCTTTAATATTGGCTGCAACGCCGATAACTTCGACCATTTCGCCCATGTAGCCTTTCCAATATATGACTTCCTTCTAACTCAGCGCATTCATGTCAACATCCTCATGTCTGCGACAGTTTGTGTAATCTGAATGCTAAACTTGCTAATTTGGCATCGATTCGGTTTCACTAGGAGTCGTTGGTACTAACACAGTCTCATAATTCTCAGCCTTCCTGGCATGACTCCCATCTTCAAATTGTCGCAGACAACTTTGAAAAGTATCTCATTCTTCAATCCTTCCGGTATAGCTGTTTCGATGCTGCTTTGCGCATGCAACGTAAGCATTTGAAGTGAATCGCTTTCCCTGATGACCGTGCAATCGAATGTATGCATGTAAAGTTGAACAAGCACGTGCTTAAACAAAGACAGAAGGAGGAAAACACCCCAAAGCAGGTCTCGCTTTCAAAACGAGGGAAAACGTGTTGGCAGATAAACAAGTGTCTGGACCCATGCACAAGGCAAAGTCAAACAATTGCTCAAGAGAGAAACGTTTAATACGGTCTGTTTACTATTATAACATTTACAGTTGCAGGAGCTGATTGTATGTAGGGCCCTTGCTTTCGGGTTTGGTATTTTCTGGAATTCTTGGGGCTAAAAACCGCACGGTATATTTAAAGAGTAAAACCAGGGGGAAATGTAACTTTTCGTTTTGTTCAGCAGAAAAATCACGGAGAAATCGGCGGTTTTGTTGTTTTGCAGTCTAAAGTTCGCAATTTCTTTCGCGAAGTTGCTCACAGGTACATGTGATTGCAAATAACAGTGCTCGGAAATTATGTGCCGAACTCATCTCCACAAATTCTTGTTATGAAGCATTAATAACAGGTTTCAAAAACACCGCATAACAAAACAAATCATAAAAAAATAGGGAGGATCTGGCAATATCTTTTTACTTTGGTTCAGAATATTTTTCTAACAAGGGAAGACGTATGAAAAGTAGTGCGTGCTGATATGCTTCGCAAGAGGTGTGGTGCATATCACTGTAATACGAGGCCTTATAATTGTGGACATACGTCATCAGTTACCTTGGAAGTATTTTTTGTCTCCATCTTACGGGGGACCAGCCGGGCCTTTCACCTGTGTCTGTTGTCCTGTTTTACGGATTCCCAGCAAACGTTGCCGCAACAAAATTATTAGTGCGCCAACTACACGAATAAGCCACGTTGCAAACGTTCCGTAATTGTGCAAACATCATTTCGATGTCACAGCTACCGTTTCCGATGCAGGCCAAAGACAGCGCTGGGTTCATTCGCCTCTCGGAGCATTACTGCCGTTTGCGCGTGTACAACGGGCGCGAAATGTCATGCCACGTGTCACTGTTTTATTCTTGTAAACGTGCCTACTAATAAAGCGACAAGCTTTTGTTCACTTCAGGCGGGCAGGCACTTAAACACACTCTCTCTCTCTTACACACATACACACACACACACACACACACACTCACTCATATATATGCATATATATATATATATATATATATATATATATATATATGTATATATATATATATATATATATATATATATATATATATATATATATATATATATATATATATATATATATATATATATATATATATATATATATGTACGGAACTCTTCGCTTGTTACGTAAAAATAACGCATATATTATATATCGCATGCATATAATAATGATATTAAAGGTACCATATATATTCATTACCGCTTGTTCGCAAAATGTGGGCAGCGTTCGTTAGTTTTGCAGCACCTTCACCTATTACATTATTCTTTAGGAAAGGGCGAAATTCGGGGGGAAATGGGGTCGCACCACATCTTTATAAATTTTGTTTTGGGTCTAAAAGCCGGAATATATGAGCTTTACCCGACAACGAAGGGCTCTAATCATATAACAAACCAATAAACGATCGCAACCGACAAGTCCAAGAACAAAGAGAACACATATCCTAACTAAATAAGGATCTAAGCACCCCCGAACCGTATTTGTTTATTTACAGTACTGTCATGAAAAATACAGCCAATTAACACACATTTATCTCGCCTAGGTTTTTCTGCACGTATGGGAATGCGTCGCCATTCCACCACAATTGGGAAAGCAACGAACTTCTCGTACCCCGTACGCCGAAAGCGTTAGTGCGTGTTAACCTCGTCCGCTTCACCGTAGGCGGTCATCATGGTCGATAGAAGAAACCTGCTAACAAAGTCAGATTCTTACACGTGACAGACATCACGTCATGCATGTAACCTGAGAGTATAGGCCAGAGCGTCGGTCACGGCTCAACAATGGTGGCATTGTTTAACGGCGCTTATCGTACACACGCATTGACATTTGTGGGAAGTCCGGCGCTCCGCCTACCGTAGCCGATAATGAGCCAACGCTTTCGAGCCAAATTAAGCCGGAGGCAAAGGCGCAGCCGGAGCGCTAATAGTTTGGCACCTTTCCGGGGTCGCTGTTCTGAACAGCGCCGCATTCCACCATGTCGGCGTTTCGGGCCAATCAGAGAGGGAGCAGCCACCATTTGAACCAATGAGAAGTGACAAGATGGCGGACTAGACAGCGTGGAGAGTTAATACAGTTTCCGATATAATAAGGTCGGGTCGGCGGGCAAGGGTAGGTGGACAGTCCGATCAGAGAACTGGATAAACAGTTCCTCGTGGACTATGTAGACCCCTAAATATGCCCACGAATCGCGCATACCTGAATGCTACGCACTCTGCCTCTACAATAAATATATTTGGGCACAGCATTACATCAAAGAGCTTTGAACTTCCTACAAGGGCGCAGAATAACTTTGGCGCACTAAAATTCTTGGCCTTCTGTTTTCATTGGAGATCGCAACATCTGAACCTGACGCCTGATTGATCAACCACATTTTTCTATTTTAATGACGTATTTATAGTTTCTGTTAATGAAGTTTGAAACTAATAGTGCATTTTGCCTGCACAGCCAATGCCCCCTAGTAGTTACCTTTCACATACCTATGATCATCATCATCATTGTAGAAATAAAATACTAAACAAAATATATGTGCAAATCTTTTTTCCCGGTACCTGTCTTTGTAAGGGTTTAGCGCTTCCATCGAACTTCCAATTCGGTACATCCTGCGATTTTACCAACCACAAAAATACGTTAAGTTTCCTATTTTCTCTTCATTAAGCTCTGAAGCAGCTTCACTTCTGATGTTAGGTATTTTACTCATTTCGCCTCTAAATATTTTGAAGCTTCCACACGTTTCCTTTATAAAAGGGAACAAAAATTGAGAATATAAAAAGAAAAGATTTCGCACACTATACATTTTCTTTATCTTAGCAGTTGAAGGTTTTCTTAGCAGTTGCACGTGGTTTCACCGAATCGTGAAACCACTTGCCCGGGGCGGGTGCACACACACACGCACGCACGCACACACGCACGCGCCCTACGCACGCTAATGCTATACGCAGTCGGCAATGCTATCGGAGCCGCTCTGGCCGGCAGCGTTCACTTTAGCGCGCGCGCAGCGGCTCAGTCACGACCCAGCAGGCAAATGATGGGGAAACCGTGGTCGGATGCAGGAAACGGCCCTCGCGCGGCTCCGTAACGGACCAGAGGGTTTCCCTGGCCGCCCGGAGTGAGCGCCCCCCCCCCCCCCCTCGTCTGTGGACTGTCTGCTCGTTTGCTGCTGCCGCACTGCGTGACTGCTCCCACGATTGCGCACGGATACGGCAAACGCACGTGCGCTCCCGCCGGGCTTTACCGCTTGAGTTGCTGGAAAGATTCCACGGGCCGCCGCATGGAGCTGCGGGCAGAGCGGTGTCCAAGTTGGGGGGGAGCCGCTGTACTCGCGGTACAGAGGTCCTCGTGCCACTCTTGAAAATCTCGTTGAGTTCGTTATAACGAGAAGGAGTAACGAAAGATAAATACAATAAAGATATGGTGGGAAAAAGCGGCAAGCGGTGGCTTCCCGGTTGATCTAAAGGTACATGTCATTTTTACTTTTATTATTGCATTTATTACTTAGGTCTACTGGTCAAAATGGTACCAGATGTGAGGTCACTGTGAGGCTGCACAACCTAGCTCTGGGGTTCGGCTGTGGTTTCAAACCCCAGTATCGTTCATCACACCGGGAATCTTGCTACCCACGCAAGGAAATCTGCTCTCTCACTTTTTCGCTCAACGTGCGAGTGTTTCGAACCCCAACACCTCCGCGAAGCATGCACAAAGCTATGAGTCTCATTGAATCTGTACTTTCACTGCAGCGTATGCAGTATTCCAATGGTTGTAATTCCACCCTTGCAGTCTCCCGAGAAGAACCCGCGAAGTGGTACGCCTCATTGCCTCGCAGCTCGTATGTCCATTCCGCCACATTGAAGAAGGAAATGTCGTGAACGGTTAGACGTCGTGACTCGCAAATGACAATTGGTTGAAACCCACTCGCCAGCCATCATTTCCCTGTGGGGTCCTTTCTGATGACAAACGCCGCAACCTGTGGGCTCTTGAGTGATCTGTATAATAGTTATCACCCTTAAAGTTCAAGGCTTACAATTCGCAAATCTCTGCTTCCGAAAGACATTTTCTCTTGGCATTTGCAGGCTCCTTTCACTAATATATGCGGCACGTTTATTGGATGGCACATTCGCTTACGAACCGCATTAGTGTAATAACTTTCCTTTCTTTATTTGGCGGAGCGGAACGCGGGCTAAAATTTACACTTGCCAGAGTCCCGTAGCGCTCGACTCTGTCGCGTACTGCGACGAGTCGCTTCCGCAGGTTATCGAAACCTGGACGAAAGGCATAAAAAAATATACCGTGCGCACATAGACGCAGTACACACGTACTGTGTCTATGTAGTTGTCATGTGTCCGTGCAGACGCTAGAATTTAAGCTGTGGAGAAGGGCACGCTTAGCAACAACAACAAACCTGCAGCCACTCTATTTTCTCTCTCTCTATTTCTCTCTCTCTCACACACACACACTTTTCACTGTCCATCAACCATAAGAGCCCCGCACAGGGGAGACGTTTGCCTCTCGCCGAGAAAAGCTTTCGGAGGCGATAAATTTATCGCCGTTGTTTCTATTTGAAGGCGAGCCAGATAGCCGGGCTGTCGTACTAACGACCGAAGCGCGCGAGCCTAATCTAGCGTGATTACAGTGATATCGGCAGGTTTTGCCATCCGAGCGACCGAGCGCTTGGTTTTTGCCGCGCAAGTCGTGGCCGCTCTTCCCCCGCGGCCGATGGGCTTCCGTCCCGACGCCGTTCTTCTCTCGTCGCGGCACCGTTACATCTCCGGAAGAGCGAGAAAGCGGCGCTGTGCACGCATGTAGCCAAAATAGATGCGACGTGCAGTTGTTAAGGGCGGGCTGTCTCGACTAGCGTGTTGCTTAGTGTAATTGCCTCAACAGCTCTTCTTCTTCTTCTGTTTTCGCACGCCGCTCAGATTCGGCGCGCCTGTGGACCATGCAAGCCAAGCCAACCTTCGCGGAATCGCCGGCCGACCGCACGGTTACAGTGTTCGGGCGCACCAACGCAGTCCAGCGCCAAGAAAGGCCGCGGAGATTGAACTTGGCAGGGGTGAAAAAAAAAGTGAAACAAGCAAACGAACACGTCGCGCAACAGCCGGGAGGATTGGAATCACTAATGCATGCGCGCGCCGCCGTGCCGGGCCATCCGCCAACCCCTTCCGTACCCGCAACGCTGCGGTTCTGATTGCGAGGCGTTACAGCAAGCATGCGCGCGGGGCAATTACAAAGCTCGCCCGCTGCGCGGCGCCACCTTTTGAAAAGAAGGATGCAGAAGAAGAAGAGGAAGCGCATAATGAAGATGCAGTTTTGCAAAGCGCGGAGGTTGGGTCGGCCGTGTCATGGCAGCACCGCGCGAAGAACGGAACTGCAGAGAACAGTGTTGCGGGAATCTTGGGAGGCCTCTAAGTACAGGATAGGGTTGCGCGCGCGGGCGATATATTAGAGACGACGGGAAGCGCAGTGGAAAGAACCCGTGTCCGGCTGGCGGGCGGGAGTGTGGGCGCAGCGTGGCACTCTCGGCTGGTATGACCCAGAAAGGTATAGTATACGCACCTGGGTGGAGGCCATGTTTAAGTGGTAGCGTTGTATAACTTAGCTCGGCTCAAAGTATTCAATTTAGGATCACGGCTCGATAGTGCGCTCCCAGTCTTTCGTCTGTCTTTCTTTTCTTTTCTTTACCCGCCGTGGTTGCTGAGTGGCTATGGTGTTGGGCTGCTGAGCAGGAGGTGGCGGGATCAAATGCCGGCCACGGCGGCCGCATTTCGATAGGGGCGAAAACACCCGTGTACTTAGATTTAGGTGCACGTTAAAGAACCCCAGGTGGTCGAAATTTCCGAAGTCCTCCACTACGGCGTGCCTCATAATCAGAAAGTGGTTTTGGCACGTAAAACCCCATAATTTAATTTTTTTCTCTCTTTTTTTCGCGGTCACCGTGCAATTTCGCATGCGCGATGCCCCGAACAAGGCTTCATTAGGAGCAACTCTCATGCACGCCGCCAAGATTTCCGCTCAGGCCTGCGAAAAAGCGGGCACGTCGTCGGGAAATATAGGCACCCGGTATGTTACGGGCTTCTTGGAGTATCCCGCGTATTATTTCTTTTTTTTTCTGCATACCAGGAAATAAATAGAATTCCAAATATAAGTGCGTGATCACTTAGAATCATCACTTGGATCACTTGGGTGATGCAAAGCGTTCCTCTTTGCATGACCCGGACATGATTATGTGGGAACGCTTCGTTCCGACGCATTCTTCTAGATAGGAATGAAACTGAAGAGCCCTACGGATCAACAGCGGAAAGGGTGAATGTTGAATCAAAGTACTGCATAGGTATAACAGGCAATGGGATGTTTTCACTTTTAAAAACGGAGCTTTCTTTGCGGTACCCTCCCGGACTTTTGCTAACCTTGTCTGCTACGTGGCGCTGGATGCTGCTGCTGCCTCAATGAATAGCTCAAACTTAAAGAAAAAAAAATATCATATATGAATTACGAGTCCACTGGTAATCCAAAATCAAGAAAGGGGCTGACAGATGGAATAGCACACTGTGGTATAAAGGTTATAAACAGGAATAAGGTGCCTCAGAAAGGCTGGCCAACGTTTCGATAGGAGGACCTATCTTCGTCAAAGGCGGCCTCGTCATCTTCGGCATGTGAGTCCGCTGGTGCGGTAGAACCTCGGTCCCCTAGCATCACCGCCCAACTTTCGAGCCATTAGGCCGAGTGCGTCACATCGTCACATGTGTCACACTGAGTAGCGCGGGTGGGTGACAGCGCGTGTACCTGCCTCAGTTTCATTTACGCCAAAGGCGCAGGGATGGAAAGAGCGAGTCTGATAGCATTTGATTAGCCGCTTCACGATAGCATCGATTAACATAGATTCCTAGATGAGCATTGGATCTGCACAATCTATTCAAGTGTTTTCGAAAACATATCCTACCGTTCGGAAAAGAACTACTCTTCCTATACAGCTCTGCATCCTTCCGTTGGTCGCAACGAGTTCTCGCCTCTTTCTAGTTCTCCCACCACAGCCCTGCAGAAATTTTACGTCATTACTTCTCTTTTTTAAGTAAAATGATGCCTGCTTCACATCAAGCACATCTTTTCGCTTAACCAGTGCGAGTGATCCCTTAACCACATTCGTTGAGGCTTAACACACACACAGCCAAAAAAGAAAAGAAGAACCTGTAGATCGCCTCTCAACAAGCGCATTAACACGGCGACACGCCGAAGGCGCGGTGCTGCCAGACAGGGCATAAATGTATCTCGTTTTGATTATACCCACGCTTCACGTTATCTTATCAGTTCACGGTGGCTGTCTAACACGCGGTGCCTCGGCCGACTTTAAAAGAGTTCGCGCACCAGCGTCGAGCCCGTACGCGGAGTTCAATAATTACAGCCCGGCCCACCTCGTAACGTGTAAAATAAACCACGGTGATGAAGTACGCTGACCGATATCTGCTTCGATGCAGGTCAGACGTATCGCGTCATGCGCAAAAATCAACAGTGGCTGACCGGCACACTTTCGTGGCGGCCCGCCACCGTGCACTCGTTTTCCGACTGCACAGCGAAAACACAGCTCGCTCCAACGCGAGAGAGGCCATTACCGCCGCTGTAACGGCTTCTACCACCCAAGGAGAGTGTTTCCGCCGGAGGCGATCGTCCCTGCACTTGACCTGTTTACACACGTGAAAACCGGTAAACAGACGTCAAAAAAGAAAAAAAGCACTAAGCAAACAAGGCCGAATAAGCGCCTTCACGTATAAGCTTGTTTATGGGCCGCGAGAAATTAAAAGTAAACAAAAGCCAAGACAGAGAGATACACACCAGTGGAAGCCAATTGGTGTGGTTCAACGGCCTCTGAAAAAAAAAAAAAAGGTGTGGCGTCCTAGCTTTGGCTCAACACCGGCGAACCGAGCTCTTACTCGGCGACATTGTCGACAACCAAACAAACGTAAAAACAAAAAGAAGTGTAGGGCCGCCTGTCTAATAAACAGAGAAGCTCGCAAAAAAGAAAAAGAAAGAAATAAAAAGAAACGGGTTTAGGTGAGGCTCGCCATATACACGGCGACACAAACAGCAGCGGTTGTTTCGGTCCTCTCAACCCATTGACCTCCATTTAAAAGATACTCCCATAAATTTGTAGCCCCGCGTTTTGCTTCTCGCTTCATGCAATCCCGCTTATTCGTTCTCGGTGATTACACGAAAAAAAAGAAGAAAAGAAAGCCTTGAGTGTGTGCACTGTAAACGATACAATGTGGCCGTGTCCGGTGTGAGGCACATAAAATTCTCGAACGAGTTGCGCGGTCATTCAGTAAAAATGAGATGATAACAATAATAAAAGCAAGACTCGGAGCAACCAGCCGTGCACGCAGTAATTGTAGTTCTGCTCTCTGGAAGTCGTTTCGATGCCTTCTGATTTACGGCAGCGAGCACTTGCATGGCCAAATCCGTGCCAGCAATTTTTGGAAGCCCCACCATTGGAGGAATGCAACAAGTACCCACGTGGTTTTCAAGCCTATATAGAGGAGTGGAAATGGCCTCAAAGTGGCTCTTGTAACTTGGAGGAACGCGGTTGCATGTCGTCGTACTCGCGTGGAAATATCCAGCGCTGCAAAGCACGGGGCGGAACGAGAGTATATATCGGCAAATTTCATACATTGCTCTTTGTACTTTGTGGTCCGTAAAATACTACCGCGTGCCCCGACCCTTACCCTAGAATTAAAGAGGCTGCAATTTATGAGGTCAAAAAAACACACAGGCAGCACCGTTAATGATAGGGTACACCGGTTGCACTGACCTCCCCGTCGACGTACGAAGTCGCTAGGTTGGCACGTTTGTAGCAAAACAGCGAGAAGAAGAAGAAATAGGTGTCCACGCCACTGTTTCGTTTCTCTTTAGAGTTTGCAGACACAGAGTCCGACTGCTTTTGAAAGCGTTAACAAAAGACATTGATTGAAATGTACGCAACAGGGGCGGAATTCTCAAGGCTTTTTGTTCCCAAATGTTGTCATCAGCTGGCCGCCCATACGTTCAGCACGAGGGCTAGCGGTAATTATGTCTTAAGAAATGTTCCAGCCTAAGGGTAAACTCCAGCCAATCCTGATACTGGACATATTATTAGTGAAGCTTGCCGGCCCATGGCAAACATCACGACCGAAAGCGGAGGTTCGTTAATAAGGTCTCAGAAATTTGACAGTTTAAGTCTTCACATTTTAAGTCGTTCTTTTGGCACCTCCACCACGTACGCAACCTGAAACTGTTAAATGTCACCTAGTGCTGCCTAGTACCTCAGTACCTTGATGCAACGACATATCGCAGAAGGGGCCTACAAGGCTACATTCATAGCTGGCATTGTTGCTTGTCGAATGAGATCTATCGCTGCTTAAGCTACGTGGTCTCATTTGCAATCGCGAATCCTTCGCAACTTCTGGGAAATCTTGTGATTGGTTCATAGCAACTTTACGAAGCCTCTTGTGCGCCCTGCTGGCCTAAACTGCTCTCAACGTCTCTGAGGCAGGCCGCACTCATGGCGGTGGTGTTTGGTGGAGAACCCGTGAGATCGCGACTCGCGAGTTGGGACGGGGGAGGGGGGGATGAAACGTGGAAGTGCGCGCTGCTTTCTTTATGTTTCGCGTGTTCCCATCAACCGTTGCCGTCAAGGATGCGTAGGAACCGTTCAAGTTCGCGGTAACAGACGGGCGTCATCACCGAAACGCCACGCCGCCACCACCGCCGCCAGTGAAGCCGCTTCCGCCTCACCCTTGGGCCTCGCCGAGACGTGGCTCGGCTCGGAAGGAGATCGCGGAGCGTCACCTGAGAACGGAGCGGCAGTCAGCGGCTTCGCGTGCGAGGACACCTGGCTCGCCGTGACGCCTAGTTCAACAGGTTGATTTGACGTCCACTTTGCTCGATCCGTACAACACTGCGGCAAAGGCTACCGGAGTTGCATCCATTTTAGCAGTTGGAAGGATTACTACGGTGAAAGTTTTGTTCGTCGAGGGCCACTGCGACTCGCTAATTTTCTCCATTTCATGCACGATTCAAGAAAAAAAAATATCATTCGCTCTTAAGGTGTCATGTATCGCGCGATCTCTACGCACCTGAATCAGCTAAAGAAGATCCTCGGATTGTTTGTTCACAAAAGGTTTCCTCGTATCACAGCATCTCAGTCAATACCCATTGTTATGGCATCGAGAAAAACCATGGCTTGGACGCTTTGAGTATGGTGAAATTGTCGAAACCAGCGTGTACGCCTGTTGCAGCAAGCCTGAAGTACAGACCATGTGTGCAAGCCATAAGGGCACAAGACAGGCGAGAGGTGTTAAAAGCAAGACCATAACTTTTGCGTTGCATGTACAGGTAGCCATACCCGAAGAAGTACCTGTACGCGAGCCTAGTAATGAACGAACAAAAAATCTAAGAGACTCTAAGAATGCAAAAATGAAAGACTGTAAGGAAGCCTGTAAGATTCGTCGACCGGCAACAGCGCTAGTGAATGCCATGAAATCAAAATTTTGCAACCAATGACAAACTTTTATTCGCAAGAAATCGCTTTGTGATTACAAGAGTATGGTTCTTATTCTACAGACCATGTTCACAAAAACCTTTCTCACGCTCAAGCTCTTCCTGTGAAGTGACACCGATAACTCGTGATGCCGGACAAATTACTGGCTTAGGCAGCCGGCCAATTGGCAGACAGCACTTGCAAAGGAAAGGAGCCGAAGTTTACAAACCCTTGCGCCTGTAAGTGCTCTTTGGCAGTGAATGGCGGCCTTTTCTGATATTTCCGGCATCATCATAGGACGGAATTTGCACTGACGAACAATTTCTAGTCTCTTTTTATGAATACGGTCCAATATCTGTAAATGCGGCTGACTCGTATGTGTGTGCTCAGCGTGTTGTACAAGCCAGAGGCGATGTAAATGGGCCCATGAGCCAAATGACGGCGTCCTAAGTTCAGGTGATAAAAAAAAAGCTATTGAGGCTAATGGGGATTCAAGGATTCAAGCGCTACAGCAAGCAGTATCTTTGTTTTTAATGTCTGCATAGACGTAAGGCGATGCTGTTACAAGAAAGCCAACACTCTGGTTTTGTAGTCAAACGCTCTGAAGCTGTGTTCCAAGACAAGCATAGGGGAAATGGGGATGCGTTTCAGATACCTGGGACTGAGCTTACAACGCTGTTTAATCGTAAGCGCTCCTTGTCATTGGCTGGCCGCCTTCGCTAGCAATATGTTGCATAGCCGACGACGGCAGCGCCATCCGGCGAACAAAGGGGCGCACTCACGCGGAACGCGCATAGATGGGATCAGACCAGGCTGAGAGTTGGGCAGGAACTGATTTCAAAAAACGCAGTATGTGTATACATGGAGCTCCGTGACGTCACGCTGCACGGTCGCATTACCGATAGAGGCGCACCACACCATCCCCATAAAGACCCGAAACATTGACCGAGAGACCAGCGACATTGACTCAGTGGTCCGCGACACGACATCATCTTTCCCTAGAAAGAAACAAGGGACGCAGGACTCCTATGCGTATAACACAACAGTACAAGTCCTAATTATACAGAACTGACGCCACAGTTGCACCGTGAACATGAACGTTATACATTACGAAGGCGCTGAACAGTTTCGGCTTGCAATAACGCATGTGTAAGATCGACTAGTCACAATACAATGAACTTCCTTGGTCCAAAGTAACGATTTGATTCATGGTCATTAAGACCCTTATAGACATTTGTGACACAAAAACTGTATTTAATTAACAGGAAATACACACTTGTCATTGAGCTTCATACCCGAGATGCTGAGGCGATTTAACACAACTTGCAGATTGGCATCGTTTTCTTCACACGTTCCAACCCAGACCAAAATGTCATCAAGGTAGCATAGCACTCCAGAGCAAACCTTAAGTATTTCTGGCTTCATTTTCTGGAAAAACGCAGGGGCTGATGCAAGCCCAAAGGAGACTACGGAATCTGAACAAGCCATCATGAGTTACAAAAGTAGTTAAAACCCTGCAAGATTCTGGCAATTCAACATGATGCTATGTTGATGCAAGGCAGGTCGCAGCAGCAGTAGTTGAAGTAACACAGGGATGCGTTTCAGTAGCAGCAAAGTCCCTGGCGTTCATTGCAGAAGCATACTACGAATCCGCAGTATCGTAGCAGTGGTAACTTTCGTAAGTAGTGCCTGTTGCAGTAGAAATCCTTTGTCGCCAATTCTTATGTCATCGACGGCGGCCTGGATGCTGGGATGGCGCAGAGAGATCCGTGACACCACATATATGTCCGCAACATAACTGACTACCCTTAGCTCTCGGGAATGTTTCAAGCATATCAAAATTTGTTTTTGTGAACACGGGCCTAGCTTTTGACGCGACTAATTCGTTCTTTTTTTTCTTCTGCGAGTTGTCGTGCGCGCATACCGGGCCAGCCACAAAACGTGTGCGTACGGATGTTTCTTTGGGCAGCCAGCCGCTCCATTAGTTCGAGGCCCTCCTTTCCCACCGGTTTTCGAACGGAGCGATATATATGCGACTCGATTATGCATTCCTTTCGCGCATGGAAAGGCACCGCGCAGGAAGAAAATGGGCAAAATAAACAAACAAGTAAATAACGACCTGCGGACGTGCCGCATGCGCCGACTCGTCCAGGTGACTTGTGACTGGTGCTGACGGGGCGGCGCGATCTTCCGGCGAACCAGGCCCGTTGGGCGCTCAGCAAGGGGCCTCTCGAGTTGATTCACGGAGGCGCTTTATTATAATCGTGGAAAAAAGGGCTATGTGGTCGCATGTCGTCAAACAAATCAGGGACCGAAATCGCAAAGCTTTCCGTTCGTAAGTGCTCCTTTCCATTGGTTGGGCCGCCTTCGATGACGGTGTGTCAAGCATCAGGATTGGCGAAAATTGCTCTCTTAGAATGAATTCCGGTGTAAGAGGCTTGTGTGCGTACGGGCCCAGTTGCGTCGCAAAGAAGTATTTGCGCGTAAAGTGCAAGTTCCTCCAAGTATTGATACAGTTGTAGCTGTTCCAAGGCACAGAGTAGTACTGACAGCTTCCCGATGGATTTCGGGCCTGGTCGTCATGCATGGTAACATAATTTTGACACGGCCGCTCGTTGAAAACGCTTCGCTGAGCAGACGTGATCTTGGAAGGCCGACTGCCTCTACATAATTTAAAGCGGTGCGCTGGCGTAACTTGGCGTGTTTATACATTTCCCTAATCATAATAGGCATGAAAGTGCTGATTTTTCAAGACGACGTTGCGTCGCATGATGCCCGAACGTGGAGGTTATCCAGGAGGTGTTCATACGATTCGGCAGAGCGTGAGATGGGCATGATTAGAGCCGGCACTAAGAAACAACGACTCAACACACAAAATATCAACAAGGGGCAGTCTGGCAGGGCTACAGGTGTCATGTGATTTCGTTTAGGGTAGCGAACCGGATGTGCGTCTAGTTGACCTCCGTACCTTTCCTTCCTTCTCTTCCTCATCCACCTCCAAATGCATCCTGTCTATATCTTTTTGCTTACCGAATACTTTTAACAATCGAACGCTTTTTTATTTTTCGTTTGACTTTAGCAGACAAACAGACACCGGCCGCGGCATGCTGTTTCCTCTACGTGAACTCAAATACCGCACACTATAACCTCACACAGGTTACGTGTTCCACCTTGTGCAGTGGCGGAGGACAGGTCTTATGCGTAACGAAAACCACACAGCATAATTCGGATGTGTACAGTTAACAAATATAGGGAAAATGACAGGGAATCCTTCGCGGATACCACAAATGCCGAGGCACTGATGGTCATTTATGCCACCCGCTACCCCTGGTCTGCGTTTTCAAGTGCGCGTGAAATGCTTTTGGTCAACTACGCATCAAGGAACGATCTCGTTTCCCCACTCCTTCGGTAAACTGAAGTTATTTCTTCAATCTTTGTCAGTACAATACTTCACAAAAGTCATCTTTCCCAAATGAAAGACGGCCGGAGAAGCCAAAGTTATTGGATTTCTGTGGCTTCTGCAAACTCCATTGCCCACATTTCTTTCTTCAAGAGAGAGAGAAAAAAGCAAGAGGTGAAAGGCAGAGAGGTTAACCGGAATAAATGTCCGGTCGGCTACTCTCTGCACAGGATGGTGGGTTAAAGGACAGAAAATATGAGGACAGAAGAAGAGAATATGCAAAAGAAAGATGGGGGGGGGGGGTTCCGAGGGGGCACACTAGCGTTTTTTGATCCGTGCCGATGCTTTTAAAAACACACACTAGCGATATTAAAGAAGCTCGGGCAGGCGTCGGCTGGGACCAGGGTCCAATAATTATGGTTTCCGCAGAGGAACGGTAGTCAATCTTGTCGACCTTGGTGCTGAGGAATGTTCTTGTTGCAGTGCACTTTCGCAGTCTATTATGATAATTACATGACATTAAGTTTTGCCTGCATAGCGAAAAGGTAAGGACTGTGGAGATAAATTACTACGGCACAGGACCAAATGTTTCTCCCAGGGCTCTCCAGTTCCCATCGTGTCAACCTATTCCCGTAAATTTTTCAGCATCAACACTCCATCTAATTCTGTGTAACCTTTGATCGCTCTTCCTCAGTCTTCACATCTGCTATGCCTTAGAACAAGCTATCGGTCACCTACTCTCTGCATCAGGGCCGGTATTCCCATCTTGCAACCAATCGAAAACGTTCGAGCAATCCTGGCGCTTGGCATGTACTTAGTGAAAGCAACAATACTGTTTCATGTTTGGTCTGAGCCCACATTGTTTGTGGGATACACACGCACTTAATAAGGATGATTTGCCTTGCATACTGCACACAAGCAACAACAAACTTTGAAGATCGGAGATTGCAGATTGTTTTTAGATAACAGTGGACCTTTGTAGTCGCCTTGGTGTTGCCGATTTTGCCTTCTATCTCCCCGGGTTTCGCCACTTTTTTATTGACAACGAAGATGACATTTCATTTGACATTAATCAAGGGCTTCACCTCGAGAGCTCGCATAAGCTTTCGTGCTCTAAAGTGGTCCAAATGAAGGTACATAATTTGGTGTTAGTGACGTCCCAATGACGTACCAGTGCTGTGGTTCAGGCACTAAATCCAAAAGAAATGCAAACGCAGTGTTCATTTGTCTACTATACTAATGAACATTTTTTGGTAATAATTAATAAACCGAGAGTTTTGAACGAATACTTGGAGTAAATTGACTTAACGTTTCCTTAGGTCTCTCATAGCATGATCAGAAAAAAAATCTGGCTCTCTACAAAACCCCAAAACGTAGAAACAGACTACTGAGAAAGTCACAGTAGCATACGCTAAAGAGGATGAACGAGAAAGCATGCGCTCTCATGAGACATTCATTACATTACTTGACATTTTCGTTCTAATGCGTTGTTGCTTTCTTTTGCTTCTTTTCTTCACCTATGGTCGGGGGTAAGAGTGCCTTAATTAACACTCCTAAATAAATGTGTCTCAATTAACATTTCGTAATAAACACCATAGACCGTGGGTTCCACTCTCGAACTTCACGATGTCAAGTGGAATCCAACTTAGAGATATCCGCGGTTTGCCGATACCTCCACGTGGGTTCGACTCCCACCACAAGCCGTGGCTTCGAGTGTTTTATTTAACTCTAGCTTAATGAACTGTACCATAATTCACTTTGCCGCAATTGACACTTCGACTCCCACCAAAAGCCCTGAGTTAGAGCCCCAGTTTTGGTGCCATTGAATTTTGGTGCCATAACGACGAAAGGTCGAACTTTCGTAGCGCCGGAAGGTCAGATTTTTGTCCCTCGAGTCATGGCAGGCCGATCCACGGTGACAAAAGCGGGCCGTGAGCCGTTCCAATCCCTGACGAGACGTGATAATGAGCAACATTGGAATCCAAACGTTACGTTATACGTACTGAAACTTAGAAAAAAAAAAGAACCTTCGTTTTCACTGGACAAAATCACTATGAAAGCACGCCTTAGTGCAGTACTGCGGATCAAGTTTGACCGCCTGGGGTTCTTTAACGAGCACGTAAACACGAGTACATGAACGTTTTGGCTTGTCGTTCCTGTCGAAGTGCGGCCGTCCGCGGCCGTCCGCGGCCGAGATCAAACCCACTTCCTCGAATTGAGCAGCGCGATTCCGCGGACACTAATGCTATCTTCGGCTGGTCGTTTCTGAGCACTCTGGAACGCTCTCGCGAGCGGCGTTGTGTTCGGCTGGTTGAAAGAGGGTGCGCGCCCTGCGTTCGGCTGGTTCTTCTCGATTGCTCTCCTCTATCTTGCCCTGTCGTCGGAGCAGTCATCGAGACTGAAACGTCATCGCAGCGCCGGGTCGCTGCCGTTGGCGACGGCCCACCGTAACCTTGGCAACCTAGGTCACTGCATGCTGGCGTCTCGACGAACGTTCGTCCCGCCGGCACGTCCGCCGGTCTTTCCGGCAGCGCCGGGAGCTTTGGATAGGCGAAACATCGGACGTTGGCAGTAGTCACGTGGTTTCGTATCAGCAATTTCCTCCTCCGAGAGCGAGTCGCACGTTCGGCTTGCGCGCTTGTCCCCTACCTTTGAGCTCGGGAAACGACCGATCTACATGACTCTGCTTCGGGGCATACAGGCGACCAGTCGAAGATACCATAAGCTACTGCGGTGGTGGAAATATTGATGGTGAAATATAGATGGTGAAAATATTGCAGTATGGCACATACTTAGCGTGACTTGAAAAAAAAAAGAAGGCGAGAAGGAACAGAGACGCGGGTAAGATATACTCGTGTGCCGGCACTGTCTCAGTCGATCCGCCGCGACCCGTGACGCATCGCCGGCATGGCCGAGAAATCTACGCAACCGGCACTTATTACGAGAAAAACCTTGCTGCGTTCTTGCGTCGAATCCCAATCAGGCTTTCTCACGCTGATTCAGGGTTTGTCGAACACATACAAATGTTGTGTGTACACGGAAAAAAAATCGCTCATCGTATGGCTTTGAGTCCGCGGTGGCGCCAAAGGTCACCGACACCCAGCGGCGGTAACCGGAGTGCTCCTGCGAAGTGCCATTTCCAATCGGCCTCGCAATGCACTTGCTCTGGCTGAAGGGTTACTACGGTGGCGCCAATTACCCTTGAATCTTTCGCCTAAGGTGCTCCTGTGGGCAGGTGGTCTTCAACCCAGGCTCGACACGCGCATATTTGGCTCGGAACTCACAGTGTCGCCCCCACGACCTACTTGTAAGGGAGACAGTAGGTCGTGGTCGCCCCTCACCGACACCAGAGACACCTGTCCGGGGTGTTCCTGCGGGGTGCTTGTTTCGAGAACGCGATTGGAAACGCACGTTAGCTCGGAGTCCGTGATGGCACCAATCACCGACACGCTACGCAGTCACGTGCTCCTGCGGGCTGTTGCACTTGGGACCTCCCTGTGGGCCAACAAATTCCTTTGTGGCTCCACAGACAAGCGGACTTGGATCATAGACCGGGTTGTAGGTCGCACAGCGTTGAATCACTCTATCACAGCGTCCTAAACGTTCGACTACACACTTAACGATGTCTGATAGGTTTGCGTGTATAGATATGTATTAGCATTAACAAATCGGGTCTTTCCTCGTTTTCCCGGTAACGTACGGAGCAAAAAAAAACGTTGACAGTCATTTTAGCCTGGGAAAGCCTGCGCACTAACGAGTCATTCATTAAATTACTTGACATTTTCATTCTAATGCGTTGTTACTTTCTATTACTTGTTTTCTCGCACCAAAGGTCGTGGTTGCGAGTACCTTAACTAGCTCTACCTTAATTAACTGTGCCCTCATTAACACCACAGGTAATGGGTTCGACTCTCGACCATTAAGATGTCAATAGGAATCTAACTTGGAGATATGACTGGTTCGCCCTTATCTCCAACTTGGGTCGTAAGTTGGAGTGCCTTAATTAATTTTGCCATAATTTACAGCAAAGGTCGTAGGTTTCGCTGCCATGCAAGATCACAGGTTCGACTTTTTACCTTCACGGTGTCAATTGGAATTAAACTTGGAACATGGCCGGTTCGCCCACATATGCAAGTTGGTTCGTTTGAATTTTGGCGCCATGACGCCGAACATCACATCTTTCTTAAGCCGAAAGCCTAAGATGGCTTCAAGCTTAAGAAGTGTCCGGCGATTAAGATGGTCCCTAATACGAAATATGAGCGCAGGTCGATATTCCTGTTCATTTCGCGATATATTGAGGCGAAGAATGCTGTCAGCGCCTCAGCAGAGGGAGGGGCAGTATGGAAACGCTGGCATCATGAGCCAGTGTTTCATACAATAATTACTAGAGGGAACTCTGGCGCTGCAATCGTTGAGCCACCTTGGGAATGATGGAAAGCACATGGATTTGTCTCAGCTTCGCGCTTGTGGATTCAGACGTTCTTGTGGATTCTTTTATTACGCTTTGCATGCGTTCATTGTCGTAAATTTCGGAGCAGTCTAAGACCATCTTTGTCCACGCTGTGGCAGCAGTGCTTTCATGACCTCAGAAAACTACCGGTCATGAATTTTTGCCAATTAAGTTAGCCAAGATAATGAAGTATTTCGTGGCATAGTATACTGAGTAGAATGAGCGGCATCGGAGCCAGCTTGGAGGACGACGAAAGTGGGACCAGTGGTACGAGCGCGTTCGTGCGGTCGCGCCAAGGGACGCCGACTCGCAATCCATGCAAGGATGGGCGCCTAACCGCTGCGCTGTAAAAAATTTGAAGAACGGCCCGCGCCACCGTTCCTGCCATCTTCATGATTATTGTTATTATTATTATTATTATTATTATTATTATTATTATTATTATTATTATTATTATTATTATTATTATTATTATTTAGGTAATCAGATGGCGCATCCTAGCGTTCAGTACCTATTTTCCGTTATTCTGCTACCAATTTTTACAGCTAGCAATTTCTGATTTAAACATGTTTATCCATTCCTTGCATGAATGAGCCACTCCCTCAAGCGGCTTTTTGAGACCAATGAAGCGGTCGGTTGCACTAAAATTATCTCATAGTCACCGACATGCGTCCACTGCACTTCGTAGACTTGAACAATTTTGCACCTACAACACAAAAACGAAGAATTAGCTTTTTACATTCAATGCAACCAGTCATTCAGTACCTGCTGCAATAAAACAGAAGCAATTGAGTAACTGTCACAAATGAGGGGCTCAAGAAATATCAAAAACAATAGTTCGATCAATCCTGTACCGTGCAAGAAAAGTTTACTGAATTGGTCGTCGCATTAATTCAATTTGTGATTTAAACTGATCTAGCCCATGTAGCATAGCAGAGATGAGCAGTACATGGTATAGCGTTTAGCTTACGTACGGCAGAATTTTGTGCAGCTAATAGAACTGAATGCTTTTGCATACTATTGCTTTTTAGAGGTCTTCGTCCTGGCGAAGTGGACATAAAATAGGCTGCTGCTGCTGATGATGATAAGGATGATGAAGCATTCCTATGCCTACCCAACGAGAATCTTACCCGTCCTTCCCGTTAGTCGAATGTAATGTAATATTGTCACCCAGTGTTGTGCCATTACCACAAGCCCGGATTCCGAATCTGCAAGATGCAGAATCTATCCTGCGAGCGCCCTAATTCTCCCTTCACAAGTCAAGATGCTGAGCCGTCAGGCAGCGGGGTCCTGCGGGAGAAGCCCCGGCGAGCCGCATGTTTGGACGTGTCAGCGTGTGCCAGACAGCCCGGCGCCGCACCTCCCTTTGCCTGGAGGTGACCGCGCGCGCGAACTTTGAACCGGGTGGCCAGCGCGGTCGCTGGTTGGACCCCTCGGACGACCGTCGTGTGCTGACTTTGTATTGGGCCGTTTGAGTGACAATGGTTCCTCGGGGATTATAAAAGCAGCGACGCGCCACCTGAAAAACAGGATCCGCCGACCCACCGGGAGACAGTGTCGCTCCCGACTGGGGTGAGATGTGTCACGCGTTTTCGCCGGACGCCGTCGTGCGGGAACAGTCGCGTTTGTTGTGAGCACTCGGCCCCAGTGCCGACCCGTTCTTGTCCTGTACAATGACCTGTATATAATGTATAAAATCCCTTTCGTTATTCTCATCGACGCCTGGCTCGGAGTCTTCGCTACCAACGCTCTGTCACGAAACGGGTGACGAGCGCTACGGGACCACAAAGTCGTAATAGTGGTGCAGCGGTGCAAGTTCGTAACACCAGCTATGGCAACTAAAACAGTTGAGCACCGACAGACTGGGACAAAACGTCTGCCTTTAGCGATGGCTAGTCCTCGGAGAGCCAGCGCGCAACCACGAACTTCGTCGTTCTCGCCTTAAGGGTCCGGTGTCAACACGTGCAAACCTATTTCGCTTCATTGCTCCCCTCTCAAAAGCGACCGGCCCGGTCGCTTCAAGGGCAGCGGGCGCGCACTATGGGCAAGAGTGTCAACATGAAAAGACAAAAAAAAAAAACACATAAAGGAATGGACACAATGCTGAAGCGGTTTGTGAGGGTTGCTTAGCCCTGGCGTGCGTAGTACGGCTTCATCCGTACTACGTGGACGACTTCAGCACGTGGACGGCGTCGGTTCGAACCAGGATCAGAGGTTCGAGGCACCACCTCGTAGTTCACATCACTGAGGCGGCGTACGACTTCGTAGGGGCCGAAGTAGTGGCGCAACAATTTCTCTGAGAGCCCGCGGTGCCGGATAGGCGTCCACACCCACACGCGGTCGCCTGGTAAGTACTGGACATTCCGTCGGGTCCGGTTGTAACGGCAGGCGTCGGCATTCTGCTGGGTGCGGATGCGATTCCGAGCAAGCTGGCGAGCTTCCTCGGCTTTCTCGACGAAATCTTCAGTGTTGTCATTCCTTGTGGTTCCTTGGTCTACCGGCAGCATGGCGTCTAAGGGGGTTGTAACGCGACGTCCGTAAACAAGCTCGAATGGTGTAAACTCGGTGGTCTCCTGCACAGCGGTATTGTAAGCAAACGTGATGTATGGCAAAATTTCATCCCATGTTTTGTGTTCCACATCAATGTACATGGAGAGCATGTCGGCTAATGTTCTGTTTAGGCGCTCTGTTAAGCCGTTAGTTTGGGGATGATAGGCTGTGGTCTTTCGGTGGTCGGTGTGCGTCAGTGTGACGACTTGTTGCAATAACTCCGCTGTAAACGCTGCACCGCGGTCAGTAATGAGTACAGCGGGTGCACCGTGGCGAAGCACGATGTTGTGGACGAAGAAGCTGGCGACTTCAGCAGCAGTTCCCCGCGGCACAGCTTTTGTCTCCGCATAGCGAGTTAAATAGTCAGTTGCCACGATTATCCACTTATTTTGCAAGGAGGACGTGGGGAACGGCCCAAGAAGGTCCATTCCGACTTGCTGGAATGGCGCCGGAGGCGGATCCAAAGGCTGGAGGAGGCCGGCAGGCTTGACTGGTGGAACTTTACGCCTCTGACAGTCACGGCATGTTCGCACATAGCGCTAAACCGATGAAAATAGGTGTGGCCAATAGTATTTTTGTCGTATGCGCGCTAATGTCCTCGCGAAGCCTAAGTGGCCGGCACAGGGATCGTCGTGACACGCCTGTAAAACTTCCTCGCGCAGTGTCGTCGGAACGACGAGAAGGAACGTTTCCTGGCTGTTCTCGAAATTTTTCTTGTACAGGACATCGTTTCGCAGGCAGTACGACGTCAATCCTCGTGAAAGTGGGCGTGAGACAACAACGTCAGCTCCCTCGAGATATCGGATGACTGGAAGCAGCTCAGAGTCTGCACGTTGATAGTCAGCCATGCGCACCACGTCGACGACACCAAGAAACGGCAAATCTAGCTCCAAGTCGGAGGATGTCAAGGGAATAGGAGAACGTGACAAGCAGTCAGCGTCGCTATGCTTATGGCCGGATCTGTAGACAGCAGTTATGTCGTATTCCTGGAGGCGGAGGCTCCAACGAGCGAGGCGACCTGACGGGTCTCGTAGATTGGCAAGCCAGCAGAGCGAGTGGTGGTCACTGATCGCTCGAAATGGCCGGCCGTATAAGTAGGGTCGGAACTTGCTGATGGCCCACACGACTGCTAAGCATTCTTTTTCGGTCGTTGAATAATTAGCTTCTGCTTTTGTCAGACTACGACTGGCGTACGCAATTACACGTTCTGCGCCATCTTGCCATTGAACCAGAATGGCCCCGAGTCCTACGTTGCTGGCGTCGGTGTGTATTTCAGTTGCCGCGGTGGCATCAAAATGCGCCAGCACTGGAGCGGATTGAAGGCGTTTACGCAATTCGGTGAATGCCTGCTCTTGTTCTTCCGTCCACGCAAAGGGCACATCTTGTCGCGTAAGTCTCGTGAGCGGTTCAGCAATCCTTGAGAAGCCTTCAACGAAACGACGGTAGTAAGCGCAGAGGCCCAGGAACCGCTGAACAGACTTTTTGTCTTTAGGACGAGGAAACTCGGCAACGGCAGCGAGTTTTTCTGGGTCTGGTCGTACTCCTTGGGCGCTGATCACGTGGCCCAGAAACTTGAGTTCCTGGAAGCCAAAGTAACATTTTTCAGGCTTGATGGTGAGGTTGGCCTTGCGTATAGCGGTAAGAACACTTCGTAGCCGGGCGAGATGTTCATCGAACGTGCTGGAAAACACAATAACGTCGTCTAGGTACACTAGACACGTCTGCCACTTTAGTCCAACGAGTACAGTGTCCATCATTCGTTGGAACGTAGCAGGGGCGGAACAGAGACCGAAAGGCAGCACTTTAAATTCGTACAGCCCATCGGGAGTCACGAAGGCGGTTTTTTCACGGTCACGCTCGTCCACTTCGATTTGCCAGTAGCCTGACTTTAGGTCTAACGAAGTGAAGAACTGAGCATGACGTAGACGGTCCAAAGCGTCATCGATCCGTGGCAGGGGATAAACGTCGCGTTTGGTGACTCGGTTAAGCCGTAGTCAACGCAGAAGCGGAGTGTGTTGTCTTTCTTTTTTACTAGTACGACAGGCGATGCCCACGGACTTGTCGACGGCTGGATGACGTCATCATTTAGCATTTCTTGAACTTGACGCTTAATCGCCTCCCGCTCCATAGGTGACACGCGATACGGATGCTGACGAACAGGCCGCGCCGACTCCTCTGTAACTATCCGGTGTTGCGTAACGGAAGTGCGCTGGACTTTGGATTCCGTGGAAAAACAGCCGGAGAATTCTGTCAGTAGGCCCAGCAGCTGATCCTTCTGGACATCTGCTAAGTCAGCATTAATGTGGACGCGGGTATTCAGGCTGGCGTGAGCTGTTGCGTCCAGTGAAGTCACTTGTAACGTGCCGATATCGGAGAAGTCAGCAATTTCGTTCAGGAATGCCACAGCTGTACCTTGAGGGACGTGCTGATACTCATGGCTGAAGTTTGTCAACAACACTTGCGAGCACTTATGCTGTATTCGAACAAGGCCGCGGGCGATGCAGATGTGTTTTTCAAGCAGCAGCTGGATATTTGCCTCGGCAATACCCTCATAGCCGTCGAATGCGTCGCAGGTGACGAGGGTCAATACGCTGCTCCTTGGCGGCACCGTGATGTTCTCGTCAACAATCCTCAAGGCGTTGACATACGTGTCGTCAGTGCTGCTCCCTGCTAAGGCCTGCGCCGTCGAAAACGTTACCCGCGACTTTTGTAGGTTGATCACAGCTCCATTAGCCTGCAGAAAGTCCATTCCCAGAATTAGGTCCCTCGAGCTGCTTGGGAGGATAACGAAATCTCCGAGGTACGTAAACCCACGAATGCTCACTCGGGCTGTGCATCTTCCTACCGGGGTTAGCAGATGTCCTCCTGCAGTTCGAATCTGCGACCCTGTCCACTCGGTAGAAACTTTCTTCAGCTTGCAGGCAAGGTCCATGCTCATAACTGAGGTGTCCGCTCCAGTGTCGATTAACGCCGTTATTTCTTCGTCGTCTATGGTGACGGGAATGTTCGACGTTACTACCTCTCGTAAGGTGTTCGACTCCGTCTGTACGTCTGCGTCGTTCTGTTTTTGTCGTTGTCGTCGTAGTGGAGGATATTGCGTACGGTCGTCGTCAGCGGCCTCACCTCCGGAGGTCGCTGAACTCAGTTTTCCCGACCCGCCGGGCTAGGCGAGCGGCGTCGCAGAGCGCCGCGAGTAAAGGATTGGCTTGGTGATGGAGACCTGTAACGAGCAGGAGACGACGAACGGGGCTCCGGCCATCGCTGATCAACATTGCGACGATTTGCGACGAAACTCTCTATATCCGGCGGCCACTCACCAGGTCGTGGACGAGGTGCATTCGGCGAGAATCCACGAAGCCCCACATGACGATAAGGACACATTCTGTAGATGTGCCCGGCTTCGCCACAATGAAAACAAAGAGGTTTGTAGTCTGGGGTGCGCCAGACGTCGCTCTTCCTAGTCCTTGCTTCGGCGATGTGTGGTGGGTTGCGAGGCGGCCTGAAGCTTACGTCCATTTGTTGAGTGGGGTGTACCATGCTGCATGCACTTGAGGGTGGCGGACGGCGTACTGCTTCAGCGTAACTCATTTCGGCGTGCGGTACCTGCTGTGGTGCCTCGTACTGTCCAGGAACATGGACGGCCTGTCGGACCTCGGCGCGCACCATTTCCGCAATGGAAAGTTGTCCCACAGGGGCCGTGGTCGTCTGCATCTTCTGCAGTTCCTCCTTGACGACAGCCCTGATGAGTTCTCGCAAGGCGCCAACGTCGTTACCGAGGGTAACGGCAGAGAGCTCCCTTGAAATCACGGCGTCGCGGTTGTTTTGCCTGGCCCGCTGTTGAAGGGCCTTTTCCATAGTAGTGGCTTCGTCATGGAACTCTGCAAGTGTCGTCGGCGGATTTCGAATTAGGCCAGCAAAGATTTCCTCTTTGACGCCGCGCATGAGATGGCGCACCTTCTTTGTTTCAGTCATCAAAGGGTCCGCACGTCTGAACAGCCGATTCATGTCTTCTACGTACGCAGTCACTCGCTCATTGGGGCCTTGAATTCTTGCCTCCAACGCTAACTCCGCTCTCTCCTTCCTGTCCGCCCTGGCGAAGGCATTGAGGAACTGCCTACGAAATTCTTCCCATGACGTCAGTGTCGCCTCGTGGTTCTCAAACCATATTTTCGCGGAATCTTCAAGAGCGAAGTACACGTAACGTAGCTTACGCTCGTGGTTCCAGTCGTTGAGGTTGGCAACCCGGTCAAAATGGTCAAGCCAGTCATCGGCGTCCTCGGAAGCACTTCCGTGGAACAGATTCGGCGTCCGGATGTGATTGACGACAACGTGCGATGCTGCAGGAGTGGCGGGAGGTGGTTGGGTCGTCATTTTAGTTCGTTCAGGTAGCAGACCGTGCTGTGGCTGGAGTCCCTGGAGGCGTCGGCTGGCACGTACGTGCACAGGGGTAAGCTCGGTTGAACTACTCGCCGGGCTTAGGTCTGGGGTATGCTCCGGAGATCTTAACATCGACCGTACCCAGCACTTCCACCAGAAATGTCACCCAGCTATGGCAACTAAAACAGTTGAGCACCGACAGACTGGGACAAAACGTCTGCCTTCAGCGATGGCTGGTCCTCGGAGAGCCCGCGCGCAACCACGAACTTCGTCGTTGTCGCCTTAAGGGTCCGGTGTCAACACGTGCAAAACTATTTCGCTTCAATATTATGTAAAGTTGTGTGGTTAGCACAGCTCAAGGTTATGGTAGCGCAAGCTGCGTCTCACGCTATACTGAAGCCATAAGCTTCGTAAAAGTGGTATTGTTTATAAAGGTACGAGGCGTATGAAAGTCGCACGACTGCTATGGAGTTCATAAAGAATACCGCCATCAAACTGGCGAGCCTACGCTCTATATACGCGAATGAGCAGTCTCCGAACCTAAGGTTGCGAACATCGTGAGTGTCGCAAAAACAATACAGTAACAACCACGACAACAACCAGTTTCATGACAATAACCCACTCTCTGCATGTGTACACTACGAATTTGCGCCCGGACCGTGCAGGCAAGCAGCCATACGCCATCGAAGACGTACGTAGTTCCCGAGCAGGTAACAAAACGACGATTGAGGTCGTGTATGGAGAGCGTGCATAGAAAAAAACTGCATTGCACAACATGCAACGCAAGGACGACAATGGTCTCATTCACGAGGTATTCACGCACATTGGCGCCGTCCACGCCGGTCACGTTCAAAGAACACAAGCGAACGTACTAACCATGCGGTGCCTTCGGGAACTGGTGTTGCACCTGCCGCCTACAATGGCAGATGGAAAGGAAATGCGGCTGTAACTGCCGCGCTAACATCGTTTGATGCGCCAGCACCGCCATTGTTGCAGCAATACCGGCGCGTCTTGGTCTCTGTGTCGGTCGGCAGTTAGAAACAACGGCTGGCGCAAATCAACACGAGCCTCCTACATCCTGCTTCCTCTCGTCCCCCCTCCCTCCAGCCAGCGCATTAGTTTCTTTCACAACGAAGGCAAAGGCAAGGTACCGGTGTAAATGGCCAGCTTTAAAGATCCACCGATGGCTAAGTAAACAAAACGAGTAGAAAACGAAGAAGAGAGAGAGAAAATAGAGGAAAGCGAAACAAATTTCTAGCTGCACTAGGCTAATCCCAGAAAGCGCGGCTGGGAAGCACAAATCGCTAACATGGAAAACGTCCCCGCCAAAGAAATACACACGTAAATAGAAAAGTCGGTCCCACTTCATAGTTTTGCGGACATGTGGCGATCGTAGAATAGAGAGAAGCTTTGTTTTCTGGCAGCTAAGAAGAAAAAAGAGTAAAAGAGCACCTTGCGTCTCATGTATTGTGCTCAACGACTACGGCTGGGAACATACGGGTTCAGTGGCATGGAGAAAAAGAGTTACTGCTATTGTTCCTTTGCGGTGAAAAAGGCTCGCGACCATGTTTTCTCTGCCAAGCACGCCTAAAATCTTCCTTTCTCGTTTCGAAACATCCCGAAGAAGTCGTGGCTGAAAAATGAGGCGGATGTCCTAACGTTCTTTTACCTTTGTTTAATTGCCCGATCAGCAGGATGTGACCATAAACGGTACAGCGCTTCCCGAGAAGAACGATACAAAAATGTCTCAGAGAGCAGAAGAACTTTGTACATAAGTCGCCAGCGAAATAATAAACGCTAAAGAAATGTTAAGAAGGCGATGAATGCGCGGAGATTAAAGTGAGACAGTTGGGACAGTTTCCCGCCGACACACGATTGGCGGCAACGAGTCTTTTATCTTTTGTTTTTCAGCAGATAAGGAACCACTCCGGCGCCCCAGAATTATCGGCGAAAGTCAACGGCAAACGACTTCGCTTTTACTCTGTTCGCAGCGAAACGCAAGCAAAAAAAAAAAAGTACACACGGCATATCATCGCCGAAAAAAAAGTGCCGCGGTCTCGGATCCGATGCCGAGGACATGTTCTGTTCACCGGGAAGCCTCTCAATCACCATAATAATGGCATTCGCTTGCGCTTTCACGAACTCCCCGCAGTCGCAGAGACGAAGGAGACCGCGCGCGCTCGCGGTACACATGCCAGGGTCCGGCTGCCGTTCCTCTTGGCGACCGATCCGTGATGCGACGCGCGGTCGCTGAACTTGGAGAGAGAGAGACGACAACACGCGTGTGTTCGAGCGTGTGTTTTGTCCGCGTGCGTCGTGCGCGGTGTGCTGGCGTTCGGGGACACTCTCCTCTTCCCACCGATGCTGAGTGTGCGCGCGCGAATGCGTGTCCGACATGCTGGGCGCGCACGGCGCTGAGAAAGCAACTGGAGCAACCCCACGGGGGAGGGCTGCTCGAAGAGCCGGCACCACCCCCCTCTTTCTGCTCGACTTGGACGGAGACGATGGTCTGTTGTCCATGACGAACGGGTTGAATGCGAGCCAGTGTGTTACCCGAGAGTTCATCTGCGCATTGCTGCCTCCTTTCTCTCTCACTGCCTCCCCCCAACCCTCCTCCCCGTGGGACTCCCCAAGGGCGCTTACTCATGCACTTTCTTGGTTCGTTCCCATTGGGGCATTGGCCTCTGAACGCGATTACCTACCTGCCCTTGGGGGACGCAAACGCCCTTCTGCGATGGTGGCGAACGAACGGACGTCTCAGGGCTATTACGAGACGTACACGCCGTCGCCGTGCACGATTTTCGCTGTTTTCTTCCGGTTTTCCGTTTCTGGCCGGGAGGGCCACCATACTGATGTGTGCAGTATGCACCTGCAGCACGGATTCATGACGTGTGTTTTTGAACTGGGCATTCATGAGGAGAAATAACGGGAGCGAACAATCGCATAGTTAACTCACCCAAATTCAATCGGCGATTCATCAACCGACGTGAAAGCTCCAGCAATTTGCAGTGACGCGACGCGCTTAAAATGAAGCCGACTGTTTCAGGATTGCTGGTACCTGACGTTGTCAAGTACCATGCAGTTGCGTGTCTGTAAAGAACGCGCTTAAGATGAAGCCCGCTGTTTCAGGGCTGCTGTTATCTGACGTTCTAAAGTTCTGTGCACTTGAGCGTCTACAAAGGGTTATTCTTCTGGCCTTCATATTCAGCAAGATAGCAATTACTCTAGATGCGGCCGTCATTTAGAGGTCAGTTACAATTGAGGTTCGCCTCAGATCCTAACAGAAGTTGCGCCACCAACCTTTAGCCTACTTGTGCTGCTCGCTGCAAATGGCTTTGTTATATTTTCTGCGCTTAGGGCCGATTTGCGCTCGAGCCACCCATCGCCGCAAGCCGTACCGCACGCGTGCGGTCGCATGAAAGATTGCACGTATCAAACACATGTGCACAAAATTTCGGTTTACAATTTGTAAAGTATACACTGTGCACACAATGTAAATGGTAATTTGTGCACAAGTGCTGGATACGTGCAATTTTTCGCGCGGCCGCAAGCGTGCGGTGCGGCTTGCGGCGATGGGCGGCTCGAGCGTAAATCGGCCCTTACAGTTCATGTTGGGTTTTCTGTCCGCTTTTTATTCGCCGCCTTCTCGTATTTTCCTTTCCTTTTCTGTTCTTTGTTAGACGAAAGATGCAAAGGATCGTTGAGCCAGCGGAGCCTCGAGTCTCGTTTGCCAAAGCAGAAAACTCCGTTAGCCGTTCTTCAACAGCGTCTCGCTTCCTCGATCCAATGTCCCGACGCTCCAAATGTGCCATCGAAAGGTTCACCCGAGTGTCACTCGGAGCGGAAGCGGTGCGTCCATCTCGGGGCGCGGAGATTAGGCCAGACAGGCCCTCCACAGACGCACCCACACCCATCCTTCTGTGTGTACACACGCACGTACTTACGCAATGCTAAACGTCCGTGCAAATGCGGGGCGAGGCCGCGCGCATGGGCCACACGGACAAAAAAAAAAGAAAAGCGTTCCCGCGTCGCATCGAAGTGATCATTCGACCCAGTTCCAGGTGTGTGTGCGTGTGCTCGCGTGTCCAAAGTCTTTTCTTTTCGCGCCTCCGAAAAGAAGCAACGCTTTGCGTTGGCTCCGGCGCGCGGTCGGGACTGCGATGACCCACATGCAGCCGAGAGGGCCACTCTTCCGACACCGAGGCTTCTCAGGCGGCGACGGAAACTCGGACGACCGCCGGTGCAGTAGGCCACGGTCTCGGCCGCCAAGATGTTTATACTCGCGGAGGAGCACTTTATCAGGCGGGCTCGCGGGTGCTGCCCACTTCTCCGGCGAGGAAACCCGTCGCTCACTCGCGCCGGGCTTTTTTCGCGAACGAACGTGCGTACATTACGCGCGCGGGCGCGCGTCGACGAGGGGACCGCCGCCCGTGATGAATGTCGGGGGCGTCGCTGGTCGGCGCGGGTTGACAGGCCGTTCGTTAAACAGAGGGCGCCCGCATAATTAATTAGGGAACGCCGGCGGCCCCGCCTTGCGATGGCCGCACTATCCGTGTCATGGCGCGAGCTCGCGGGGTTTCTTTCGTGCAAGATATGCGCCGAGTCTCCAGCGTCCCCGTGTGCCGGGTATTTGGAGATTCGGAAGAGACCACGTTACAGTCCCATTACTAACGTTGCGCAGAGATGCGGATTTTTTTTTTCAACAAGCTGCACACCGGTATATTTGTCATTCAGAATATGCAGACGGTGAGACACGTTGTACAGGATGCTTTACTATGCCTGATCTAAAAGAAGCAGAGGACCGACCTTGTGGTAACCTTCGCAAGAACCTCTCCCGCACTTGAACCCTTCAACTCCCACACATGTAGGTGATGCTGGTGTAGTACCGTGTGATGACCAACAGCCTGCCCCAGGTGACGCGAATAAAACGTGCGCTTACGTCAGTCAGTGAAACGACCCATAACGTAGCATGAACGTTCGGCCGTCATTTTTAGAGTGCAACAATTTGATTACACCTTACGGCCGCCACTTCACAGCGGCTACCAATCACCATTCGCTCGTCTGACTGCTAAATATTCACAATAAATATTGTCATCCGACGTTTTTTAACCCCGTAACAATATGTTCGCTCAATCGTTGGAGACTTTGTTTAAAAGAATGCCAATTTTCTATTTACCAAAGTTGAAGTCAATTCAGAGTGAACAATACAACCGGACCGTGGCAAGGGGCCCATGTCTCCACTTCTTGCGTGATGATTTGTCTATGTTGCGTCTGACGCTACAAAAATTTCATCTTAAGAAAATTCAAGTCAGCACTTCATTAATTAAGAGCAACACAGTCCTCACTGGGAAGAAAGATCGCTCGACACGATGTTCCCTTTTAGATCGCAGCAACCAGTCCGCACGGCCGCGTACCACACGCGCGCATCGTCTCTGCCAGAAGCGAAGCACGGCCAAGGCTGCGCGCGTGACGCCCTCGCTGCGAGAAACGCAGCGCGTCTCTTTACGACCCTTTGTTCCTCGCGGGCCCCGCCAGCGCGAAAGCGGGTCGATCGGCGACGGCGGCGTCCGATTGGGTTTGATTCATTACCCCGATCCTGACGCCAGCTGACACGCATCAAATCTTCGCCGGGACAGCCATGCGGCCGTGAAAAAGATGGCCCCGCCGCTGACCTTGGGGACCGCACACGGCGGCGACCGACAGGGCCGACCGGCGGGCCCTTGGCCGCGAGCTTCTGCCGCAACGCGATGCCGAATCGCGTCACGTGTAGTGTAATACTTATGGCCGGCTCCGGGGCCTCGCGCCTGGCACGGCCAGACCTTTTGAAGACGAGTGGAATCGAAGCTGTCCGGCGTGCGATGACGACGACGCCGAGGAGGCATCGCGCGCAGCGCAGAAGAGGCAATCACGGGCCGCGGGACTCTTTTTGTCTCGTTGCGATGTTGTTCTTCGTTCTGTTGACGCCTGTCTCGGGTGCTATTCGAAGCCACTGACTGGCTGGGGAGACTGCGGCTGTTGTGTTGTAGAAGTAACCTCCCTTTGTGTGCCTCTTTATTTGTGTGCCGCAGCTAGCATTCGGTCAGATGCAAGCGATTTCTTTCTTTTCTTGTTGCATCGCTTGTTTTTAAATGGTCGAAGGAGGGGCCAGCGATAGCCTTCTGGCACCAAACAGATATGGTAGAGAGGTTTGACCTTTCTGGTGTTCCAGCAAACACAGGCTGTTTGGGCGAACTGCCGGATAAGCGGAGGCGTAAACGTCAGATCATGATGATCACAATGATGATTTAGTGACATTTCCTTTGAGACAGGGTGGTGTCGAATAGTCCCTCAACCTGCTTTAGCTAATCAGGTAATCTGTACATGAATATCAATCTAGCTTCGGATTGTACAGCGCAGACGGACCGACGACAAAATGAAGGACAAGACGACACAGACTCACACAGACGCTCCGTGTCGTCTAGTCTTTCTTTTCTGTGGTCGTTCCGTCTGCGCTGCACAATCCGAAGATCATGAACCAACAAGGCCGAATTTGAACCACTAATGAACGCACGAACCCAACAAGCTCAAAAAGGTGTACATTACCTACGAGTCCCACTGGTTGAACCCCTTCACATTCGAATTGGATGTGCTGATTGGTCTCCGGATTTTTGCTGCAGCATATACACGCCTCCTCAATTTGCGAATATTTGCTGCCGTATGTCCTTGTCCTTAGCCAACCAGCCAGATACTCAAATATCAAGGCATTTCCCTTCGTTTTATCGTACAGATATGCCCTTCTAATTTCTTCTCGTGCTTCTAAATCTCCAGGGTCTCTTTTTTTCCATTCCTTGCACCCAATTCGCTGTCTTTGTTTCTCTCACGTTCTTTCTGATGACTCCTTCTTATCTATTTACACTGTCACCCCAAACTTGGTTGCGAAATTTCTTGACCTCTTCCTCCATTCTATGTCAATGCTTTTCGGGTACAGATACTTGTACACTTCAATCATTGTACACTTTAGCCGCCCATTTATTTTGATCCTTGTTCCTCAGTCTTTCTTAAAAAATAATTTTGCTCTCTGCTTCTCTGACTCCAAACTAGGCCGAACCCATGTCACCCTGCATTGCCTCATTTTTGGCTTTGCCGCGGGCTCTCAAAGCCAACCGGCCTAGTGATCTCTGGTTAACTTCCAACCCTGACAAGACATGCAATTTTAAGCACCGAGTGGCATTTGCGAACGTTGGCACCGGCACCATTAGTCCTTTCCATATTCCATGCACCTCGTCATATCTATTGTGACCCCAAAGTGCTTTATGTACGTATCCTTATTGCTGCATTGCGCTTACCCTTTATTTTCAGATTATCTTGGTGGCTGCTTGAGCAAGTCTTTCCTTCGTTTTTGTATACGCCGAGGTATTTATATTGCCTGACTATGGGAATGACTTGCTGTCTGTCCATCCTACTTCGCGACTGTCGAAAATTTACGCCATCAGCGAAGTAGGATGGACTTAGTAACTGCAAGAATAGCTGTGTTTTTGTGGTAGAGCTTTGTGCCATGAGATGGCGTCATTATTCCAGCTACTCAGGTTTCCACCTCCGCTCCACCGACAATCCGCCCAAATTGTCTGCGTTTGTCGGAATACTCGATACTCTAAAGCTGTGCAGTTCTTAGTCTAGTTTGAGCGCTCATTTTGAGCGTACATGGCACGGTCTCTCCGATTGCCTAAATCGATAAGTTAATTGTGTCAACGTGAAAGCGGCAAGAAAAAAAAAAAGAGCACATCAAGGCTGTTGATCCTTTCTTCAACGAAGCTATGTTACACAGAAAGTGAAGCTGGCAAGTTCTGAAGTAACAATGAAAGTAATCACAAAGTTGTGTGACAATGGTGCGTGACTGTCACATAGTCTGCGTGCCTCGCGTGTAGTCATGCAGCTCTTGATTGTTTCGAAGGCGCTACGCTTGTCACTTTCTCTGGCGGTGTTACCTAACTCGTTCCGCTGAACTCTTTGCAAACGTTGATACCACGCTGGCTCACGCAGTACCCATGCCCAGTAGTCACGAAATACTGCTAGACCAGGCGCCTGATTGGTGCTGAGAAATCAAGGACTTAATTCACAAAGTTTTCATTCGTAACTGCTGTTGGCGACTGGCCTGCCGCCTTTGTCCGGCATTGTGATTCGCTTGTACGTTTGAGCGAAAGGACGTTTCAATGAACATGCGCAGAGAACTCCAAAGCGAAGCCCCCGATACCCATACAAATGCTCCCTATACAGGGTGATCATTCTTAAGTTTTATGGGCTTTTAAAATATAGCCTGTTGCAGATAACGTAATTCTTGTCCTTGAGCTGGATTATTCTGAGAGGCGTACAATACCTACACGAGAAATCGAGACACATATTCAACTTATTAACAAAATTCCACTTATTGTCTTTTCATTCAGTTACTTTACGGCAGATATTGCAATTTACAAAGTGTAGCCGGTGAGTTTGCAAGGCGTATCCACTTTGTAATTACATTCCAGAATGGCGGCACTTAGGAGATATCCGCCATGAAACTTGCCTTAAAAATGCACTGTTCTTCGTCTTACCTGTTGTTTAACAAAACGCTGTTTTACGCATTGAACCACAAAAGTAACTGTAATGGCCTTGTATTTCATCCCACACTTAGGGAATATGTCGAAACTGGTATCATCCTGAAAATTAATTTGAAGTGGATATGTTTAGCAAGCTCACCGGCTACAACTCGTAAATTGCAATTTGTACAATGAATAATTGACTGAGAAGTTAATTATTGAATGTTTGTTAATTATTCCATTGTTTCAGTATGTTTCATTATTTCAGTATGTTATTTCAGTATGTGTTTCGATTTCTCGTGCTAGTAATGTGCGCCTCTTCGAATAATCAAGCTCAAGGACCAGAATGATGCTATATTCCACAGAAAATGTTTTTTTAATACCGTAAAACTTAAAGATGATCACGCTGCATGTGTACGGCTACGCCTCTCTATATCACTATCTCGGATCCCCGTGACCAGTAACAGATGGTGTGGCGGGCACGGGAGAAAGCGAAAGCCACAGCAGCCCTGGGCTGAGTTCTTCTTCCCGCGCAAACACGAACACATCTGCTTGTTATCTTTTTTTTAAATAAATGTATTTCCTCTGCCTCGTCGTCGCAATCCTCGTAATCCTCCTCCTAATCCTCACTTCGATGAGTGAAAGCAATATGGAGCGGGGATAGTATGCTTAACGGGGACTGAATTGATGAAATAAAATCAATGCTCGGCAAAGCGAAAGCGTTTAAACACCATTCCTCGAGGTCTCTGCGAGTTCGCATGCAAGCGTAATTGCGTTCCTTCTCGTGCTGCACCATGTGCTAAACACTTAACTGGAGCGGCAAAGCATTTTCCACGTATCTTATACATGGCGTCGCTTGGCGCAGGCGCGTTCATCTTACACGGCTCATTGACTGCAGAGTAATCTACGACGACGTTGCTTCCACACCTATTGCCAATTAACAGGCATAATTTCGAAGTTTGGTCATTATAAATACATGATAAGCGTGGAACGGGAAATGTGCGAATATACGTCGGAGGTATGTTTCATGTCGGTGCCGTTTAATGCGATTAGTACGCACTGCCCACTGATGTGTTCGAGCACGTAGAATCAGAAAACAGTGGTCTTTTTAAAAGCATGGACGGAAGCATATAAGAAATAGTGGATGTTGGAAAATCCCACTTCGTAGAGCAATAGCGCTGCTTTCGGGTTCACGCTCCTTGAGAAACATTGAACTAAATTGAATTTGTTTATTGATTTCGTCTTCGAACATTTCAAGAAAGCTCCTGTACTTAGAGTGCACGCCTTCACACCAGAAAGCAGAAGTCCACATATGTTAGAGTTCATAGCATAGTGCAACGAACAATTGTTTGAAACGGTAATGAGAATAGCAAAACAATAAATAGCTTCACACGAGTAATTCTACAAACAAGGGTATCAAAACAATAACTATAACGGCGCAGCAACGTTTCCCTGAAGTATATTACACCCGCAAAATATCTTATTTTAAATACTATACAGACATATTTTATAAAGCGTTTATGAGCGTAGAAAACATGGCAGTTGCGCGAACGAATTCGTACTGTGTCGCCAATAACGCAGGTTTTCCAAGACAGAAAAAAATCAATCCGCTTCTTTTATTAAACGTTTGAGAGCAGTTGTTCATATGACGAATTTAGAGGCGGTCACATTTTATTGCACCCCTATTTTTTTAATCATGAAAATAGCGTCGAATTTGAGACTCACCATCAAATTTCAATGCTCAATCCAGGCAATATTGAAAGTGAGTGCGGCCTGCTGCTACGTCAGACGGAGTCACCCCGTGACGAAGTGTAGGACGAATTTCAGCATTGCCATTTGTTGGGCGTGTTGGTAAACTGACTTGGAAAGCATATTTAGCGCCAGCAAACAAGGACGGAAGGGAGCCGTGGAGCCGTGACATGCCGTGGCAAATACTGATACGGCACGTCACGGCAGATGTTTGCGCGGCATTACACGCGACAGGCCGCAACGTTCAGTTTCACACTTCGTCACGCTTTCCGTCACGCTACGTTTCCGTCCGACATTAGAGCGTAGCCGCCTTTTCTGCCACCACGGCGAGCTCGATTTCAACATTTCCTGGATTGAGCGTTGAACTTCAATTAATATTTTCTCGAATTCGATTTGATTTTAACGATTCCTTTAATGGAGTTGAATTCAAGTGTGTCTGCTTCCAAATTTCCCATTTAAGCAACTGCTCCTAAGGTGCTAATAAAAAGAATCATTATAACGTTTTTCTTCGCGAATTGGTCTGCTGAAACTCACGTTATAGCAGCAAAATCCGTCATCGAGAACACTAGATTCGGTAGGCTCATAGCTTCTTTATTAAAAATTTGCATAGTCTAAAAAAGGAACCTGTCGTATAACAAAGTATAAATGTTTGTAGTGCTCGAATATCATACCATTTTCAGAAAACATCAAGTTTCACTTGCTTCCTTAAAAATCTTGTCTCAGAAGAAGTGTGGTATTCTAGTTTATTCGCGAGCGGAGTTTTTGTTATAAAAGTTTTTATTTCCGTAGTTGACTTATTCTCGTAGAGCCCTTCTGTTTCTTACAATTTAAAGAGGAGCGTTTCAATCGTTTTGACTATAAACATGGTTGTGATAAGCCGTTCGGAGTAACTTTAATTAGAAAACCTGTTGAGTTGAGCTTTTTCTTCGGATTTTCCCGATATCAATGCATTTTAAACAACGTGTTGCTGCTAGGACTTTGAGTAGATGACTGCAAGCAGGAAGACGTGGATACAAACTGTGGTCCGGCATCGCCGCCTCATAGTGACACGGACAAGTACGAGATTTCATCCTTCACCATACCCCGCTCTCAGTGAAATATATTTGAACGTAATTGCTTTTCACGCCCCTGTGTTTTTGTCTAATTAATCAAACCTTTAACTCAGTTATGTCGGAAATATAAGGCGAAGTTTCACTCAGCCGGAACGGTGTCAACGAGTGCGAAATATACCAAAATCACATTGATTTATTGCTTTCAGTAATTAAGACGGAGTTTGAGTGATTGCTTTTAGACAGAAAATCAAAAGACCGCCTCTGGACGCGGATGGTGACTGCAGCGTCCACTATTAATGTACCCAATTTAATATTCTATAAAAAAATTACAAGCGGGAACTATAGCCCTACGCTCATTCGCCTACCACAGCAACTGCAGAGTTATTGTAAATTGACAATATTACGCGACATTTATCGATTCACATCTAAGCCGTAGAGTATAAAATACATTTAATGTGCGAGTTAATGCCAATAAATATACGCCACATCTTACGAAATATAATACATTAAATTTTAATGTGTCCCCCCCCCCCCCCAACATCTAGGGTTCTGTCATTACTTTCCAAGTTTCTCAGCCCAAAAAAACTTTCGTAAGCGTAGGCGAACACGCGAACGAATTATGTTTTGCCTAAAAAGAGCTTAAGAGGAAGCTTTAGCTCGAGTGCTCCTATCTAAATAGATCCAAAAGGACCATTCGTTTTTCTCGGCAACCGCTGCACTAAACTTGACGAGGTTTGTTGCATTTATAAGAAACGCTTAAAATCTAGTTACTCTTGGTTTTTAATTTCTGATTTAGATAGTAAACTGTTTACTGAAAATTGGCGAAAATCGCAAATTTTCAGGCAACGAAAATCTCTGGTTTACAACTCCGTAACTCAGCAATGAAAAATGATATCACAATTCTGTGAATTGCATCTGATAGTACATGTAAAGTGGACAAAATTGGTAAGTTACACATGAATCTCAAAATATTTAGTAATGTGTAAATACTGTTTTTGCAGAACCCTTGTACACAACGTAACTAATTCACGTAATATACAAATTTACATAATGAATTTTTCCGCTTTGAATGATCTATGGATGCTGTTTACAGAACCGCGATATCTGTTCTTGATGCAGAGATATTAATTCGTAAACTTCGTTCTTCTAATTTTTTGAGCTCTCTCATTTTGAATGGAATCCTAAATAGAAATTGTGCCTCCAACAATCACTAAAATTTATCTTTATCTCTTCAATACAAAAAAAAAATTCATTAACATTGCTCCGTGGGTTATCAAAGAAAAGCATATTTGCGTTTGAGATGTATTTGAAGATGCCGCGTCGGAGTTGGACCCGAGCTAACGCTTCCTCTTAATTGCGATTACTAATGCTGACTCACATTAAGGACCCATAGAGACCGTGACAAGTGATTATGCCTCCTCAAGTAGGGCAATAGAATGGCTTACGCAAGCACCAGCCACAAATACCGCGTCATACATCTGCGCCGCAGACAGGTCAGCGAGAACCAACGTGTCGTGGGAGAGGAGGAATTATGAGAGGAGTAATACTGATTTTGGTGCGGCCGTCTTCTGGCAAGCTACAGGCCGCATATTGCAAATTTGGGATGAAGGAGTTGTCGGTTTGTGCGCTTGCGTGTGGGACTCGCTAGCAAGGCTTCGTCGACGTTTGTTTCACCTCAGCATTAGAGTACTTGCGGCGAAGCCTGCTTGACTTCTTCGCCAACGTTTTAGGTGTAGTAACACATACCTGCTACGTATATTGAAATTCTATTTAGCTTTTATGTACTCGAACAAGAAGAAGGCATGCGTGAGTATGTCGATAACTAGACAAACTGTAGGCACCTAAATAATATCCCATTCAAATTCCCGATATCCGGTAGCTGGGCCTCTATGCGCTTGAAAGGGCTTTGCTTCATTACATGTATTTCGACGCAGCGTGCTTTGCCCTTTCCCTAACAATCCAGTTGTGATGTAGCCTGCACTGTTTACAAATAAAAGTTACTAGCGAGAATTCTGGCAATCTTTCACCCACCATGGGAATTATGGGTAGTATATAGGTTCACCCGATATCCATGCTTGCGGCTTCAGACGTCCTTGTGGAGTTACTTACTGTTCTTTATACCTCAAATTGGCCAAGCAATCCCAGCTTTCTAAACATAGCAAAGTAATTAGGTGCACGGGCAGATATTGCCAATTTCTACAAATATAACGTAACATTTTGTTGAAAACATTCATTGTACAGAGCCACAAATCCGTTAAGAGCGAGAAGTACGATGTATACCCTAAATCCATGTACTAGGCACCATTCCCATTGTGGTAGAGCCTCTCCACTTGCAGCTTCCGTGCACACTAGAGTGAGTCAATTACTTGCAGCAGTTTCCTTTGTTAGAAAATTGGCTGGCTACAGCCTAGAAAATTCTATGATATAGCCAGCCTTGAGACAGAGAAATGGAATATGATACTCACATGCTACCATGCGTAGGGCGAGAATGCGTAGGCCTGAGGTCAACATTACGTAAGCATCCACGGAAGCGTGGGCGGGACCCGCGACGTTTCTTTAACGGCCATATCAAATGCTCTCCTCGTTTTCGAGACGCATTTGTTTGTTTATAGAGCGAATAAAATTACGTACGGTGACAGGTTTTCCTGATATAACCAAGTGACGAGAAGTGAGGAGCGTGGACTGATGGAGAGGAGAGACCGAGCCGGAGGAGCGAAATCTCCAGGGGGATCAAATAATGATACGTGTCACGTGATGACAACTAGATGCAATACTGACTGACAAAGAAGACATGGTCTTGAGTTCCATCTGAACGTTTCTTGAGAAAAGTAGTATAGGAATCAAGCCGGGTAGCAGACCGTCGAAAGTGAGTGAAGCTTGCATCGCACGCGACTATGCAATTTCTGGCGCAAAGCTTCGCTGCTATATTGTAAACGCAGAAGCAACATAGCATGTGCACAACATAGAAAGTAATATTCCGTAATTAAGAAATACAGTCAATCTAGGCCGCAATGGGTTGCATTTTCACTGTGTGTTCGCAAAGGCTGGAACTTAGACAAATTTAACAATCGACCAATGAAATAGCAGGGGTGCGTAGTCTCTGTACAACTCCCTTTGCACATCGGCATTGCTCATGGCACGCCGTGCCAGTGCCGGTTCGGTCACTGCAGTGGTTGCCAGGCACCCTACTAAAAACCAAGCACGAACAATACAAAACAATGCATTCAATGCACGTCAATGGTCACGCGTGCCATAGGAAGAGGGAGAGGGGTCGCAAGCCGCTCCTTCCCACCACATGCTAGCGTGGTTATGTTCTGTTATTTATCAGGGGCCCGGCCAGTGCGCCCGTTATGAGGGCACGAACAATATGCCGTATCTTGAGAATTTTTTTCTTCTTCTGAGTTCCTGCTTTCCTGAGCCTAATTTATTTCCACGAGGATAAAAAAATTAGATGTGTGCTTGTACCAACAGAAAACGCGCTCCGCAGTGCCTTCATCCGTGTAGTATCATGTAATGAAATGTGGAAAAATTAAACATGTCCAATTTCTCAGCCATAGGTACACGCCATTCAAATTTGGACCTTCCGAGTTTAATTCGCCCATTTTGTGATTTGAGATGGCTCGATGTAAGGTGAAAGTGTCAGAACGTCGAAGCACTTTTTACTCAGAACTTTAATATATACATACAAAACGAACATGGGTGCCAGAATGTCCACAGAAACACTAAATTTTTCAAGCCGTTTTTTTAGTTTCTGAAAAAAAGCAGCTATGTGGTAAGCAGAAACTACCGCTGAGAGTTGTTCGAGCTCTCTTTCTTCTGAGAACTCCTACAACCGTGCGCAGTACAAAGTCTGGAACAAAGACGCTACTTATATAGGCGTCAGCATCGCAGTCGCAGCACATGAAAACGGAGTTAACAATTGTGTTTGCGCACAATTTCGTCGTCATTGAATGCTCTTAAAGCTCAAGAAAATACGTCAATCTTGCATTTCTTTTATTTCAAGCTTCGCATTACACGTGACCAAAGCAAATTGCGAACAAAAGGTGTAGCCTAGTTAACACGAACTGATGTCCATCATTGTAGGTATGTCGCCGGCGGCTCAATGGCTAGTGACAGTCGTCAGGAATGCTTTTATGTCACTTAGGACTGCGCATAAATTTACTGCCCCTACAACACTGTTGTACACATGCAATTTGAGTGCCTGCTGAGGAAATTCGTAAAGGACTTGTGGTTACCTGTTGACGTTGGAAAATGTAACAAAAAAAAAAACTTGGCCCAACTGGAAATCTCGGTGTTGGAACACAACGCTGTATGCATACGATGCCTCTATTTATAGCCACGTTCGTCTAATGCTCGGTTGGCTCGCTCTCCTGCGTCTTCCGGTTATTGACGCCTATCAAGCTTCTTCTGTCTTATCTTTGCCATCTTCATAGTTACCCCGACAACTGAAGCAGGTCACCGATGAGTTAACCGCGGTATCAGCGATCAAGCGGCGATGTCGCGAGTATGGGCGAGACTGACAGACGCACGCCGTGATCCGCTTCCCTCGTTGCGCCCGATTTAATATCCAAGAAGACAGCAGGCAAGAGACGAGTAATCAGAAAGAAGTGTTCCTTTCGGTCCAGTCAACTTTCTCCATTTGTGAAGACCAGAGTTGGCCAGAAATGCGAAGAACCACGTCAACTTAAGTTCATCCCGCTCGATTTTAGGATGCCCGGAGACTGCTCAAAGGGCGCATTTTTTTTCCTTCAAACCGAAACTTGCGCGTGCCAGCTGGGAGTTGGAAAGATGGTCGTCTTTTATTATAACAAAATATTTTCTTTATCGCATCACCCTCTACCCCGCCCCTTCCCGTTTTACTTGCTTTCGCTCCCCAAAATCAATTTCACGGACCACCACTGTATGAAGGATGTTCAGAAAGTAGGGCTGGACATTGAATAAACGTTCTAACCCGATTACTCAAAATTATTGATACGAGTATCCATTCATCAGATTTTTTAAAAGTAATGCGTGTTTTTTCAAAACTCCCAAACAACAGCATCAAAACCATCCACCATCAGGGCTTTGTCCAAGCTGATTTGTGAAGTATTTTCATGGGCATAAACTCTCCGATAGTCTTGATTATGCTTTTTTTTTATCTCACATGATCAGGCTAACAAACATACGTTAGGAATGAACTTCTTATTTTTTTTTATAGTGATGGAAAGTTGACTAAAATGGTCAATGGACCTCTGTCAAGCTTACGAGCTTTTAGTCCTGTCTCCTTCTCTGTCCAAGAGAAAAATAAAGACTGAATTGAATTGAATTGAATAAGTACCATAAAAAAAGTGCCGTCGTAATGTTGCCCCTTTTTTATTGCCAAGGTACATGGAATGCATGTAAAAGTTAAGGCTACATGCCTCTTATAAAGTAACACTGACCTGTGAAACCTCGAGAGCTGTGGTCGGCGCGAAAGCCTAAGCATTCAATAAATCCGCAAATACGCATCGCACCTCCTCTCTTCGCCTCTGAAAAAGAGCTCAGCCAACTGGAGTCCACTCACAGCTCAGTAATTTTGCTCTGCTGGTGTAAATGCTAACCTCAGTAGAAAATGAAATGTCGTCGTTCAATGCTAACACAATACCTTTGTCTTGGAATGATGTGAGCATCTCCCGCAAAATTTTCCGGGACCCTCAGGCTTTCTTGCAAAGGCAGTGACATAAAGATGGATCTGTATGACGAAATCAGCCGTCTTAAGCACGTCAAAACTCTTGACATCACGAAAATAAGCTAACCTAATTGGCTCGCGCATCTATACATATTCTCGTTGAGTTCCACAGCGGTACATATGCCCTTATATCCTTGGGTTGCCATCAGCTATAAGACACCAAAAGTATTTATTTAATGCATTCAGTATGCATGTAATTGTGAGCTGTGTGTGCGTGCATCCGCATGGAAGTGATCTTTTTTTTTTTGCATATAGACACGTGTCATGCGCACAATGAGCAATTGTGTACTCTGCCACATTGGCACTTATACGTAACATTCGTGCACCTAGTGCTTGTGTTTACGTGCAGCTGTGCGATATGTTTTTCTTGGTCTAAGTGGTAACGTTAGCATGATATTCTGTGCACTCTGCGGCATTGTATCGCCCGCACGCTAAATCAGGAAGACGCGCAAAACCATCTTTACGCCGACCTACGTGATCCACGTCACCCCGGACTAAAACTGTCCATGGCACGAGACCACCTATCATAACGCCAGCTCCAGCGCCAGGGCAGTTTACCATTGCTCTGTCTACAGGACAGGCCCGCCTTACTCGGCAAGGAGCCGACTGAGCAGACACACCACAAAATGACGTAGAAACCTTCGCTTTAAGAGAGAAATTATGCGCTGGCATGGGCGCGCATCTGGCGATATTTAGGTACCGTTTGTTGTTTCGCTGCGTAATTCGCAGAGCAGGCAACCAGGCGAACTTGCCGGGAGGTTACAGAGGGAGGTGACATATACGTCGATTTACCATATGCATGCCAACAGTTTCTGAAAAGCGTCCCTCTGGCAAATCCGGAAAACGTTAACTGTAACGTGGTGGCATATTTAGTACACTCTTAAAACGGTTGCACCCGTTGGGGTGTATATTTGTCCCACAAAAAGATCACCATCTACCTTGCCTGCGTTTGCGTTCCTGAAAACTCGGCGCTCGCTACTTTCCGGTCAGGAATGCTGTGTAACGCTGATAACGTGCAAGCCGTTCGTGACTTGAAAGTACCTGGCTCCCAGCGTTAGAAATTTTCTTCAATCGATGTGTAGGGTTAGGTAGAGGAACGTTTTGGAATACGGGGGTTAGTCACTTTTCATTGTTTTGCCGCGCAGGACAGCTCCAACTCCTGGTTCTATTGTGACAAAGGCAGGGGGAAGTAATCAATTTTAATTATCTTCTGAAGGTCAGCACGGTAGCACAATACTATAGAACTTTGTCTGCTTTGACCGCTAGTTATGTCTGCTCTTCTGCTAGACGCTCCAAACATTTGATAACCACCGCAAATCGGTTGAAAGGCTGTCGGTGGTACACATTTAAATGTGGATAGGCTTCGACATGAGTTTGTTAAATTTTGTTGCATTGAAACCAACCCTCTCAATTTAATGAATTCTTAACATACCTTTCTCTTATATTACTTTTCCTTTCATTCCTTTTGGCGAAAAACGCAGAAACTAAGCGTGGGCGAATATTCGAAGTTTCGAACACTAATCAATTTATGCAAACCGACATTTGTATTTGTATATCCAAAACAACTGTTCGATATTCTTTTGAATATTATAAGCTAAGCAAAGATCTCGTAAAAGCCGACTGTAAAGTCTGGTCACTGTTCTCCATCAGCTAAAGAAAAAAAGTTTCGCAGGCCATCCGAAGTGAAACAACGACAAAATATTTCGAAGCAATGCAGAAAAATAATACGGGGGATGCAAGATTTGTATTCGGTTTCGCAGCGAAAACACACAGGGGCGAATAAAAAAATGTTTGCCTTTATTTTTTTATTTGCCAAAATAACGTACATACAGGTAATTACAAATCTACGTACTATTCTTAATGCCTTACGCTATCTTTCCGCATAGTCTTCACACAGATTCAGACATTTGTTCCATCGCAGCACTAAATATGAGATTCCCCTGTGGTAGACTTCCTACGCACGCGGCCTCCCCGAATCGTCGTGCAAGTCTTCAGGCCTTTTGCGAACTCACAGCACCACCACCTCACAGTTCTTAAAGTGAGACGCCTTTCCCCATAGGTGGGCTGCATTTCCTTGTAGATTTCAATGGGCGTTCGTTCCTTTCTCAACAGAAAACAAATCACACTTTGTTGCTCATACGCCGTGGACTTGTGAAGCACAACCACCGTCTCCAACAACTGACAGCAGCGCCTTGCCGCGAAGCTACCAGCAGAGAAGGCTGGGCCAGTGCAAAAATGGATATGTTGACTTCGTATTTTCAGACGCAAAATGACAAAAAAAAGGGGGGGGGGTGAAAAACATCGTACATCACAACGTGTGCTTATTTGGTTGTACAGCCAAGGAGCTCTACAACGAAAGCCTCCTCACCAAAAGTACCTGCTTAACAAAATAATTTTTATTCCTGGTTCTATAGTGAGCTGTGTGGTGTGCCACCCCCTTTACAACAAAGTTACCTGTTTAACGAATGATTTCGGGGACCGCAAACACTTCGTTGCAAAGGCGTTCGACTGTAGCCTATCATTTAGATTTTGTCGGAGTCTACGTCATGAAGGAGTTTTATTTCTTACGCTACCCAATTTTTTTCCCCCTTGGAACGGGCGTGTTTACATGCGCCTACGGCACGCAAGTGCTACAGCAGCATATTTCTTTTTTTCCGCAACTTCTGATATTTTTTTTCGGGAACCCTTTACTTAGCGTTTCTGGAAAGTAAGTCATACAGCGGCCAATAGTTCTTTGAATGCTCGTTTGCAACCGGGCCAATAAGATGTTGAGAGGCCATTTGTGCAGTACTTAATGACAACTAATGATATTGTGTTCAAAACTGATCCTGTGACCTTGACGATCAACTGTCCTTCTTGTGCTCGACAGCACTGGTGTGGTACCTAATTATACAGAAATTATAGTTCCTTTAGTAACTACATGCGTATGCGATTGACTATTCGATATTTGATTCGATACCTACTATTCGTATTCAATTCTTATTCGAAAAATTTTGTGTTCAGCCCACTCTGGTAAAAACTACGTGTCGTATACATGAAAGATCCACAGAGTGTCGTACAACAGCCTGTAGATCTGACATTCAGCCGCACAATTTCTGTTTTCACAATTTCTTTGTGCTTTCTGAACACATTCGGCTTGCATCGTACCCGTTCATCTACAGCTGCTGAGTAATCTTTAACTTGCCTAATGCCTCTTCATGCGCTTCTGTAACATCCTAGCAAAATACCGTATTCTTGCTGCAGTGCCGCTAAAACAGTGCACGCACGAACACATTGCCGCGTCACCAAGTTTCTCGAGAGTGACATGCAACGTATTTCTTGATCTGGTCAAAGCGCTGGGAAGCGTCGTATTCGAAATGTGGCCAACGGAGCCGGCGCCGGAAACCGCAGCATGTGCTGGACACAAACGGCCGTATTAAAGCGCAGATAAGGTAGCCGAAGGCCAAACAGTTCACCGTCATTTAAAGGCCAACAAGTATTCCCAGTGCGCCACGACGAAGGAACAGCATTGGCGAGAAAACAACACCGTGCACGCGCGTGTAATATAGTGACAGAATTATAACGAATGGCTACGTCCTCAGGCTAGTACTTGAATGTCCCGCGTGAGTCGCAAATCGTGTCCTGCGTTTACCTGAATTTCTCGAGTAATAAAACTTTTTTCACGATAATACTGACGCCTTAGACGTTCTCGAGCATCAATCTGTCAATTGAGTTTGACTTAATATTTGCCTTTACTGGACCCTTCAATGGGATACTGAAGAGAAATACTAAGTCAGTTCAGCGTGATCGAATATTCTTCAAAAACATTGTTTCCGTAAACGTTGCGGTGATAGGTTGATTATTACAATAGAAGGCGAAGTTAAAGGTCAATCTTTTTTTATTTCGTGCCGGAACCTTAGCGCCACCACGTCAGTGTGACGTCACGGGTTTCAAATGGTTTCTTCGTATTTGGGCAGGTTTGGACTCCTAAATGTTCTTGGAACTTGCGCGGTACAGCATTTGTCTTGTTCAGAATGCAATGAAGTCTATCGCTGCCGATAAACAAATACCCGAGAAGCCATCGTAAAAATCTATAACGTCGCGGCTACCAGGTGCCGGAACTACCAAGTACCAGGTGCCGAAAGTACCAAGTCTCCTCTCATGGTAACTTTGTCTTTTTTGTATTTTAAAGAGATCAGTTACCAATATGTCTCCAATATTTATTTTTAACACTCTTGAATATGTGTAAAGCTTTGGTCCAATTCTAATAAGAAGGAAACTACTTGCGTTGCTGATGTTACCGCCAGCCTAATCGGAAACGTCCCTAACGCTTTTGGTGAGCCATTTCGTTTAGTATACTACAGTCTTGGTGGTACCAGTCTGCCGATTTGCGAGAAGAATCGACATTTTGGCGAGTTGGTACTGGTTCAACATCTTGAAGGGGCAGCCCAAGACGACAAAAAATAAATGGCAGGAAAGCAGCAGCGCTGTCCTGTGCGTTTCCTGCCTTTCGTCTTTGTCGTCTTGCGCCGTTGCTTTAAGATGTTGCGATAAGAAGGCTCCTCGTCGAAATGTTGGTACCAAGCTCGCACATTGTTCGACCAGTGTTGGTAACTGGTCGCCAGTGGTAGACCTAGATAAATGGCAATGCATTACGGGATATAGCAATGTATTTGTCTGTTATGACGATTGGCGGTCAGATGCAAATTTGGCTGTATTTAGAAAAAAAAAACATTGCAATTAGATGTATAAAAAGTATTTTCTTTCCACAGTTTTAATATTGCAGAAAACATTGAAATTTTCTTCCAGTCATGGGAGAATAGCAGCAAAATATTATTTCCTAAAAGAAAAAAAGAAAAATTTGCGTCGGCAGTGTGGCATCATACCTTGAGAAAATGAATACAGTGACTGGCCTGTTGCTGCCTGACACTGCCTTCAACGGTACTGACGATATAAAAGATGTCTGAACACCCTGTGACATTGTTCTATAATCTAAAGGACTCACGAAAAAAAAAGCAGGACTCTTATTTCTTGTATTTTCACTAAAAGTGGCACTTGAAGGAAGAACTTCTCTCTCGCTGTGTTACTTATCTGTGGTATTTTTTATGCACTCATGAAAAACACTTAAGTAAGTTGCACAGGTACCTTGCACAACAGTCGCGACTTGCCCATATATAGTGCATAAAAAGCACTCGTCTGCCGGCTCCATTGGCAGTGCGACAATGCCACCGTGGAAGGAATGCGTGGGCCGATGCTCTGAATAGTGGGGACATGCTAGTAATGATGCGGTCAGTTCGCTACCGCGAGCATCGGAAATAAATGTGAAATGAAGTTAATAGACATTGTTTTATTATTTCTTTAAGCGAAAAGCTTCACGACGCGTGTTAACACCGCGCGAGCCGGCGTATGTCGGAATTGGCTCCGTAAGCGTGTTCGGAGTCGGCGCACTTGGCCACGGCCGCGCGCTATGCGTCATCGTTTGACGTTGGCCGCAAGCGCGTGTTTATCGCGGAGGCCGACTATATAACTGCTTGCCAGAGAATAGGCGTGCGCCTTCAACATGGAAGGAGAAGAGAGTGATACTACCGATACAGAGAGCGGTGTTTATGGCTGCACAGAAATCGCAAGACAATGTGCCCAACAAAGATGAATAAAGAAGTTTAATAATCCTGCATAACTTACGGTATATATCATTGATAAGCAATTTGCATAACTACACAAGGCACACGTATAGCATAACCATAAGCTAACCAAAGCATATCCATAAGTGAAACCGTAAGCATAGCCATAGGCTAAATCATCAAAGCATAACCATAAGCATATCCATAAGTTAAACCGTAAGCATATCCATAGGCTAAATCATAAAGCATAACCATAACCAAAACCGTAAGCATAACCATAGGCTAAATCATAAATTCATACCGATAAGCTAAACCATAAGCATCATCGAACCTTTTTACGCCAATTTTTTTTAATTCCTTCCCGCTAAAATATATGAACTTAAACTTGCCGACTTATTTTGTCTTGCGTCAGCTAGCAAAAAGCTAACGGCGCGCCAGATGCATGCATGCTGCGCCAGACGCGCCACTGATGTCAGTGAGGCCGGCTGCGCAGTGAAGTTCCGCGACCCGTGTCCTGTTCTTTAACAGTGAAGCTGTTCTTGCTCGGCGTAACATGGGCCGCGTATCACAACACTCCATCGACGCCCACCGACCGCGCCGAGATCTGCGCATACGCCGTGATAACGGTTATGAATGCGCATGCGCTTGATCATAGAGAAGGAGATTAACAAGAGCGGACGCTCCCATAGAGTCCAGCGGTCGAATTGACTGTAGCGCGCCAAGCGGATGGGATTAACACCTTCCGGTTTCGGTTGTGCGCGCGCGCGTTTTGAACGCCAGCTGGTACACGCCACGCCGGCTCCGCTGATCAACGCGGCATTTCTTATTTCTCTTCCACTGCTCAGCAACGTGCGGCCTTGGCACGTAATCGTTATATTATTTAGTAAAAATGATTCCGAACGTTCTTCACAAGCCTCCACCGAATCTCTGCCACGCTCAATTTCATAAAGTAAACGCAAGACGTCTTCTGAAAGGATGAAATGTTTGTTTTGCTCTATATAAATGCTCGTTCCGGGCTTTTTGTGCATTCATCCAAAGGTGTGGCACCAGGTAAGTCGTTGCCATACGAATCTCCACCGGATGCTATCAGCTGAAAAAAAGTAGATTACAAGCATTTATCATTTTGGTATACTGACTTAACAGGAATATTGCGTGTAGAGGCGAAACGTGCGTAAGTGGTCAATGGGTGGCATTAGATAAATTCACCTTTGCATACACTTCGCAGAAAATAGACTCCTCCCAAACAATGCCATAAAATATGAAGAAAACATCTTATTTTCAAGCATCCCTTCCTTCCCTGGCAATATTTTGTGCCCTTTAAGAGCACAATTACACGGGTGACCACGCTTCCAAAACAACTTGGCCTCAGTCGACGCGATGGTACCACGTACACACAGGTGGCCACAACAGAGGCTCTCGGCCAGACGATGTTACACGGTCGCAGAATGCCTTCTAGTCCCACTCAAGTCGAATTCGTGGGTGCAAAGCCTGTTTTCAGTCGCTCAGAAGACAGAACTGCCGAGTTCTTGGTCATTGAGCTCCTCGGCGTTATCTTTTACGCGTCCTGCCAGCGCAAGCAACACATTCCCGCGTTATCACTCTTAGCAATCGCTCGTCGCGTTTTCGACAAGCGCGAGTACCGAAAGAAGGTATGTGTTGTCGCAGGGTCACAAAAAGGGTCACAAACTTGTCCCACCAACCGCACGCGAAACTAACTGTCACCACAGCCGGCCTGTTTTTTGCTAACATCTTCACAACCCCAGACGCTGCGAGCATGCCTCAAGAGTATCCCCTAAAAGTTACGAAATTAATAAAAAAAATTTGGGGGGTCAGAGAATACGTCACGCACTTGTGCCAGTAATCTTCAACACACGCAAAAACGTGGCACACAGCAGAGCTGCTTTTCGCTAACTGCAGCACAACACCAGGCGCGGCGGGTGTAGCTCATAAGCCTCCCAAAAAGTAGCGAAATACAGTAATGTTGGGGGTGAGGGAAAGAGCGACGAACTTGTGCCAGTAAGATTCAGTACATGCGAAGCCGTCACCACGGTCGCGCTGCTCCCCGCTAACTGCGTCACATAGCCGGATGCGGCAAGCGTGCCCAAAAAGTATACCGAAATAAGTTACAGTAAGTTGGGGCTCATTGAAAGAGTCGCTAACATCTCCCAGTACGAGTCATTAACCCAAGTTAACCGCGCCAGAACGGCCGAGCTGTTTTTCGCTAATGCACCACTATAGTCCCGGTTTTGTGCCGTAAGCCTAAATTTGCTTGAAATGCGTAGCAGGCCGTCAAACAAAATTTCTCGCCTTGCCGTATAGTCCAATAGTGCAGTGGTGTCGTGTCGAAATGCAGAAGGAACGCAAAAAAAAACGCCGGGAACCCAACAAACGGGCTACATTAAAGGGGGATGGGTCGCCGAACAGACTAACTTCACATGCGCAGCCGGCCTCGCTCGATCGGTGGCACGTCTGACGCATGACGCATCATAGGGCGGCAAAGTCAATCTAAATAGGTCGTGAAGCTTGGAACGAAAAACGTACCGAAACCTATCACCAAGCATATCAGTTAGTGGTGCACCGTTGAATCGCGACTAGGTGAGGGCGGGACAAACACTGAAACTAGAAAACCTATGTGCAAAAAAAATACTCTAAAATGTTCAATCAGAATACTGGCATACGAATAACTTCTCCCTTCAGATATTTTTCCTGCACTAAAAGAACAAATGTAATTTTTTTCTACTTCACAATTTATTAGTTCTTTCTCGACAACCCCTACCAACCAGTTATTCTGGCGCAAGAGTTGGCAAGGCTGTGCAAGCCAGCTATTACGTCGGGAGGAATGGCATGTCTCATTTGAACGAGGCAGTTTCGTCCGAGTTTTTTTTTTTTTTTGTCTTCCTTGCATGTTTCTTCAAAAAGTGACGTGCGCTTCACTTCAAACGTTGCGTGACTGAGTGTGCTGCATTCGTTGGCGAAAGGTGTGAGTGCAGGTTTTTTGGTATCGTGCAAGTTCACGATGTGGCATCCGACACGCTTGTCTCGTGACAATAAATGCGGAACGGCCCACGAAGAAACGTCGCGTCATGTTCGTTCACGCTCCGTAACAGAGGCTCTGAGTGTCCGACAGGCAGCAAAATTAGCAAGTGGAACGTTTTCTGAATGATAATGCGGGGCAATGTTGTCTGGTAATTGTTGGTTATGAATACATGGTTTCGCAAGGAATTACGAATGATTCCGTGAAAATGATTCGCATAGGTTGCTATGCATTACGACTAAGTGCTGGTCATAAGTACATTTCATCATTGAAACACGTTTTGTTTCGTAAGTTACATTGGTTGCATTATTCAAGTCAAAGAAAACTGAAGTTGGCTTTGAGAGCTCTTTGGCAGTCTTATTTATTGGCATCCTATTCGCTCACCTTCCTAAGGAAGCTACTGGAGCAATTGCCATCAATAACAGCCTAATTACGTTGACATTTAAAAATACGCCACTACTAATAGGTAAAGGACACGCTGGCGTTTCAGCTGAGGCGAGTCGCAAGCTCGCCTCAGACACAAAAGAAAAATAACTGCTGTCGCAGCGGCCGTAATGCCGGATGTTATAGAAATTCAAACATTGGCGCCAAGCAGCGCAAGATCTCGACATCGCTGCCATTTCCAGTTGGGACGTCACCCTTTTATTAATTTTATTTTTTGCTTACTGTTAGTCGTCTCCACAACACGTAGATGACGACGGTTACAAGGAGCCCCATTTTCTTGACATGTGGGCTTCTATGGAAGATTCGCTACCAGTTTACATATAGCTTGCGTCTGGCGTGCCGCTAGCTTGTTGCTTGGTGACGCAAGAAAAATAGGTCGCGAAGTTTACTTATGCGCAAAACTTTTTAAAGTTTTAGCGAGAAAGAATAAAAATAAGATGTTGTCTGTGCGTTCATTTCACATTATTTTTTTCCGATGCTCGCGTCAACTAACGGTTGGGATTGATACTAGGCATGACGTCTTTCCTGTGGCCAATTTTCGCCGAGTGTCCCCTCTTGTTGAATTTGTTTCTGAATGGCTTGACTTTGAATAGTATATGAAAGCGACTGCTGGGCCGTTCTCGGTCAATTAACGCCATCGCACCATGGTATCATGGTACGCCATGGCACCATGGTAAAATTCGTACTGTCGCAGAAGAGGCTGCGCAACGCGAAGCTAGACTTGTCTACAAGTCTGGCCTGATTTGTAAGACGATTTACGCCTGGTTGGAGTTACTGATCGTCATTCCGCTATGCAAGTTCTTCAACGTAAACATATACGGGGAGAAGCTTGGTCGTTGTGACCTGTCGAGAAACGGTCGTACGCGGAAGGAGCCGTAGTTTGGCGTCAGAAACAGCTGCAAGTATCCACCCAAACCAGCGGGGCTACCGCGTTTGAAGGAGGTGAAAAACTACTTGAAGCCAAGTTTCAATCCAACAGCAGCCAAGTTACAGCCTAGCAGTAGCAGGAATAGCCCCTAATCGACCAGCTTCGCTGTTTCAAACCTCGCGCGACCGTGTGCGAAATTGCCCGTCTTTTCTTTCTTTGGATGAAGCCTGGTTTGTTGTGCTCCCGGCGTGTTCGTGTGTTCCTTCTGCTCTTCGACACGGCACAACTGGACTGCGGCAAGGTGAGATATATTGTTTGGCAATATGCGATCCATTTGAAGCAATTAGGCTTACTACACGTTTCGAGACTTGTGACGCAGTTAGCGAAAAGCAGCTCGGCCGTGTGACGCAGTTAGTGTCGCGTGTATTGAATCTTACTGGGTCAAGTGTCCAGTAGAGTGTACACACTCTTCAAACGGTTGCACCCTTTGGGGTGTATATTTGTCCCACAACGATAATCGTCATCTGCTTTGATTGCATTTCTTTTCTTGAAAACTCGGCGCTCGTTACTTTCCTGTCGAGAATGCTGCGTCACACTGATAACGCGCATGCCGTTCGTGACTGGGAAGTACCGGGCTCGCAGCGTTAAAGAAACGAAACGCGGGCAAGACAGATAACGATTATTGTTGTCGGACAAGATACGCCCCAAATGGCGTAAATTTTTCTAAGAGTGCACTCTTTAGACAACTTTGGGGTGTATCTTGTCCCGCAACAACCATCATCTGTCTTGCCCGCGTTTCCTTTCTTTAACGCTGCGTAGCTTGAGTGGATGCAAGTGACGCTCGCCCGCGCGCCGTGTTGGGGCTCAGGGTAGCGTAGCCCATCGTGGTCAAGCAGTTGTTGGGTTTGGGGCGTCCGAGCGGTCATTATTTCGTGATGATTGGTGACGTGCCAGGTGCCGGGTGATCGAGAGGTCCGGAGCGATGTCCAACCAATGATAAAAGGGCTTCTCTGCGTTTTTACAGTTTGAACGGTTAGGTTTACTAGTACTAGCAATAGTACGAGCATGATCAGGAGCACACGTACGCGTTGGAGCACACCTTCACCGCACTCCAGATCCACTTTTTATCCCATTTATTTCCCTCTTTCACTCTCGTGGGGAAATTCACTGGCCAGTATCAAACGCCGGATCGTTCCCCACCTCCTGTCCCTATCGTCCCACAATTTCCCGCTCTCAACATCCGACCTTTGCCGGCTCTCATCGTGCTACCATTGCACAATGCGAGGCAACCGCCTGGCAAACTGTTAACTCGCTGTTGACGTCCTTTCCCCGGGAGTCCTTAACAATGACCCTGTCATCAATTAGTGCCCTCTTCTGTCAGGATAGGGAGACCGGCCTTCGCGGTAGTTGGAGGGCGCCGATGTTGTCTTGAAGTGAATGATGAGGCGCGAACAGCAACCGCGACAGCTGCGTGTCTGCCAGTGAAGTATCCTTTGCTCCGAGGAATCACCAGGCATACCACAGGTCGCCTCTCGTCCAAGCGGGCGCTTGTTTTGCCCGTCAGTTTTGGTTACGCTGATTCAGTATGGTTCTCAGACGTCAATCGTAACAGCCGATGATGTCGTACTATAAGGGCGTCTTTACAGTGCCTTAGACTTGCATCTTCCAGGTAATGTACCTAGTGTAAATTGTATCGTACTGTTGTTGGATTTCAATCGTCAGCGAAGCAATGAATCGTCTTATGAATCCACCTAGGCATTAAACTGTAGAGAAATATATTCAACAAGAGCGGACACTCCCACAGAGTCCAGTAGCTTAATCGACTGTAGCGCACCAAGCGACTGGCATTAACACCTTACATGCATGCAGCTACAACGTAACTAGAACGGCTTGTTTTTTAGCAGTGTAATGGAGCCACGGTTACGTGCTCTACGCAAAGTTGCATGACGCTTTCAGCTCTATTTATTTGTCCTACTCTAAACGAGAAAGTTAGCCACATCCATCTTTCTAACTAGAACTCATCCCTTATCCTGTCACCTATACTGTCTTCGTTTTCGTCACCCATGCCATGTTGCTGAGTTTTCTTTGTTTAGTTTTCAAGACTATTTCGTCATACTTCGTGTTTGAACTTCAGAGGCTTGTGCCGGAAGGACGAATGATTGAGCTTTTCATAGCTAACAGGAGAGCTGTCCTTCACGACTTCGGTATGCCTTGAATTCTGGGGTTTTACGTGCCGAAACCATGATTTAATCATGAGATGTGCCATAGCGCGAGGCGCCGGATTAATTTTGGCCACCAGGGGATCTTCAACAGGTTAGGAATGCACGGTGGCACGGGCATTTTTGCATTTCGCCCCCTTCAAATTGCGTCCGCTGCGGCCGGGTTTCAATCCTGGGACCTCGTGTGCTTAGCAGCGCAATATCATAGCCACTAAGCCATGGCGGCGGGTCTAACTATAGTTGGACCAGCCGGGGACCAAAAGCTGGAAGGTGGAATCATGCGCAGCGGACGTCTGTGATTATCTAAGCTTTCACTCTTTCGCATTTTGGTTTTTGTTGGTTATTTTTCTTTCTTTTTTCTTTCTCGTTTCAGATTGGTTCCATTTAGATCTTTCCGCGCATATGTATATATTGGCATTCCTGTTAACAAGTATTTTCAGTCGGAAGTCAGCGCTTATCCCGTCTGGTTGCGTTTCGTCCCCGTGTGTTTGCTCGAACTGTTCACTGTCACTTTAGTATGTCTGTAGTACACGCCGAGATGCATTTTGTATTTCCTTGTCATGATGCGGTCACCTTGTGATAGCCTGGCATAGATCGAGGCACGGTTTCAGAGCAGGAAGGAAATAAATGCCAATCAGAAACGCTTGCTAATCACAAGTCACTAATATTTTAGAGCAAACCTAAGCACCAGCTTCGCAAATTCTTGTGCTTACGCGTAATTTCGACGTGCATCGCTGTCAGGTTACCGGCGTGGAGGATACAAGCCACTCAGTGTAAATGGACTGGACCAGTGACTGCCAAAGCGATCGGACCCGAACGCTCTGGAAGCAGACGTTCGCCTCCGTCTCGCATTTCAACAGACGAACACAATTCCCGCATTTTCCTGAAATTTTGCTCCCATCGCCGAAGTATCAGCAGGTGTCAGCAGTATTGACCGTGTGCCAGCAAGTATCAGTAGGGAAAACGTCATATCAACTCGTACCAAACCTCATATCATATCCACCGAGTGACGCCCGTCGACTCTTCGCACCTTTCGATCGCAGTCCATTGAGTGTTCGCGTTTCCAGTGTATAAGACGGCTTAGTGGATATGGCGTTATCGCGCACTACGTCCACTTTCCGATGGGAGCGGAATGCACAAAGAATCATGTACCGAGCTTTGGTAAAATATTCGTGTGGGATCTACATCAACTAAGATACATTGCGGTATGACCTCGCTCATAGCCAAGCTGTACCACCGTGTTGCAATGTGCCATAAGTTAACATACATTTCTAAGAGAGAGTTCCTTACGCTCAGCTCCGCTCCCATTTCACGTGCTAAGGTAGCTGCAGAAAGAGGTATTGATTTCGCCTTTTTTAGCGAGCGATGGGGGTATTCTGTAAGTGCCCACCTAGTGGACATGTCGGTATCGTCTGCTGCTGAAGCTGTGATTGGTTAGGCTGGGGTACACGTCAGGAGTAGACAGACACTTTAGCAGCGGATGAAGTGGACGCATCCACTAGGTGGACACTTACGGGATCGCTTCCCAGGTCTCTGAAGCGCCTATCCCGGCGATGCCAGCAACGCGCGGTCAGCTACGCTGTTAAACGACAAAAAACAACAAAAAAAGGTAGATGCACCATTCCGCTCCGCTAAATCGACTTTGTAGCGGAGCGTGGGCGGCGTTGTACATTTCGCCGCCCGTACGGAGGTCATACCAGAGTCCTTTGATATTTTTCTTGTTGTACGCATGCGCACTAGGGCTGCTGCTGAGCCGCCGTGTGCAGATCGTTAGGATAAGCCGATATGAGTGGAGTGAACCGTAAACAATGTTCTATAAAATGTGTTACATTTAATATAATCGCTAAAAAGTTTCCACCGCTTTCGCCTCCAAGATTGCGTCCATCAGTAAATGCTGAACTCGCGCAGTTATACCATACGAGTGAATCGACAGTCGGTACGCATATATACGCGACCAAAACAGTTTGCGTTGGGTATTTCTTTCTCTCGCTATTCAGTGTTGGTTTCCTTCACTCTCTCTCTCTCTCTCTCTTTTACAATGGCGATCAAACAACCGCATACTCCGCTTTCGCCGTTTGCGTCGGCGTCGGCATGCTATCCGGTTATCCACGGCGCATTGCACCGCTCACCTGCGAAGCGTACGCGGAGCGCGTTTGGCAGCAAAACCGACGAAGCGAAGCGGATGCATCATGAACGCCCAGCCAGGCCGGCGTTCTTCCTTCTCCTGCTGGCGTGAACGTTGTGCGCAGGCATACTATAAGCGCACTAGCGTGCCTATACTGAACTGCTTTGAGCATGCAGTGCTCTGAATGACATGCACAGTGAACGTCAATCCATCGTTAACTAAAATTTTACAGGACACTGACGCCGACAGCTGCACGCCCGTCTCATCTCGTGTTCCTTTGAGGTGCGACGCCTGAAATACCACTGGTGGCGTTCTTAATCACGTCAGTGTTTCGAGACGCCTGGCAGCTTTTAAGGGCACTGTTTCTACTGCCAAAGAGTAATTGCCTTGTGCGCTGCGTCGCGCCCAACTGCCACAACCAAATATAGTTGGAACATCATCCGAGGAGTATGGATGCAACAATAAATCTTCCTGTCGGTTTCGATGCTTCAGACGAGAGCGCCAAATTTAATAAACCGTCTAGTCTAATGCCACACAAGCAACTCATTTCTGTGTGTTTTTGTTTAGCAAGGAAGTTTAAACTTCGCTGGAAAGAATTTACCATTCGTACTGCACCCTCAAGCAGCCGCTGAGGGTGATTTATTCATAGGCCTTCATTGCCGTGCTTCCTGCTCAAGGTATCTGCATTGTTTTTGTGAAAATATTTCTTGAGCGCATAAAGAAGATCCAGATAATTAAAGAAGTGATAGCTGGTCGTCTTCATTCGAGAGCCACTTTTATGCAAGACACTAAAAAGAGCAAGAATGTTTTCTTTTCATAATTATTACATTATATAACAATGTCGCAGTGTGTTGGGACAACGCGCTTAATTTTAATATCCGTACCACTAAAGGTAGCGTCGCTATGATTGTTAACTGTGCAATAATTATTATAATATAGGTTTCGCGTACACAACAGAAAGGCGCCGTCTATATTTATGTGCCACTCCGCAGAAAAAAAAAATGCTTTGGGGAATAAAATTTTTATTAACAGTGTGATTTGTAACCAAGAGAATTTCATCTGCCCGCTTAAACTGAGAAAAAATTTGCAGAACGCTTAAGCTTCGCCTCTAAGAGCAGAACGTGATAGCACTCAAAGATCCCTCACTGCTTCTCACGCTTCGCGGCAGCTGCAGCTTATGTAACATAATATGTTTGCCGGGAAACGCTGGCGGCGAAGGCTATGCGCGAAGGCGAGCTTTCTGGAAGAAACGCGGCTTACGTGGGCCGCGTATGCGTGGAGGCAAGCGCCATCTGGATGGCGGTGCAAGGAAGCGGGTACACCGCTCTATGAACGCTAGAAACACTAGAAAAGGGGTTCGTGTTTGAGTTCTCGTGTGACAGAATTTTGTTTTCTCGTACACTCCTATTACAGTTCGACGCTATTATGTCTGTAGGTTGTGTGCAAGTCGTACTTTACAATTTTCTCACCCATTTTACTCTCGAGAAATTCAAATAGTTCAGTAACACCTTTGCGCTACACGGAAGGCCTGCATGTTTGGGAATGATCTTTCGCTCACACGATGGTCGGCGCTGGACGTATAGACGCGGCACGCTGACGCCGGATTTTCTGTAGCACGGGGCCTAAGGATATATATATATATATATATATATATATATATATATATATATATATATATATATATATATATATATATATATATATATATGTGTGTGTGTGTGTGTGTGCCGACAAACAAGGAGACAACAGGCAGCATAGGGGAAATTGTGCTTATCAATTGCATTAAAGAAAGTATAAATTATAAATTCATGGGAATGAAAGTGGATGTAAAAGATTTAGCCGATCCCACGGACTGTCGGAATCGATGTAAGCGAAGCTTTGTATGCCGTTTGCTTTGCTTGAGGATAATTAGCGGTGATGTTGGCGGCGAATATTTAATTTATTGAGCGTTTAGTGCAATACGAGAATGGTGAGTTGATGCTAAACGTTAGCTTGCGTGCACCACCGTTGTCTGTCTGCGTTCTACACAGAACCCAAAGGGAGACGTGTCTGCTTGACGCGTTGTCGCGCTTCATTGTTCATGATCTCTGAGAGGGTGGAGCATTATCATTGCCCCACATGGCGCATCGCATCGTGGCAGCAGCGGTCTGCACCACGTTTCGCTGCGTAGCGAAGACGCTCCTGTTCCGCGTGACGCTTCTTTCGGGCCTGGGTGTCCTCGACGCTGTACGCACGCTTTGGAGCCATTTTGCTGGCTCGTGTTTGCATGCATCATCTGCATACGTAGCCGGCACGCTGTTGAAACGCCAGCTCCAGGAGCTCTCTTCAGGCTATAGAAGACTGTAACGCTTACACTAACAATGCCCAGCACATGTATTTTTGTCACAAAGGAAAGCAAGCATGGCTCGTGCCATAGGCACAAGTTGTGAAACTCTGCCACCGCGAGGAGGCGAGTGCCATCTGGTGGTGTTGCTAGAAACCCAGCAGCGCGCGAGAGCATTGATGGATGGTTGGAAGGTAGGAGCGTACCCTACGAAACGGGGTGATGGTATTTGCCGCCATGCTCAGGTTTTTATTTTTGTTTAACTGTACTATAAGATATTAAAATTCACCATTTTCTTTATATACTTCTTCCTGCACTTTTAACCTTATGTCACCTCTCTGCTTCTGAGCACCAATCTTCCAACCGCATTTCACTAATTTGCACCGCATATTTATTTAAACGACTATTGTTATTTCTATACCCTAGGGACTCAGGAAGCGTGACTGTGCCCGCATCGACATCGGCATTGATACCATCACATTTTAGTATGAGGTGTTCTATTGTTTCTACAGATTTACGACACACAATACATGTGCCTTCTTCGTTAAATTTCTTTTTATAGCTATGCGTTCTAAGACACCCTGACCTAGCTTCAAAGAGTAGGTGGTGGTGGTGGTGAAAAACGTTTATTTGCTCTATTTGCATATGGAGTTAGCGGTTCTTCAGATGGCTTCTTCCATCTTGATTTGCAGGGTTGGTGCCCCTAGTCCAGGGCCCCACTGAGGGTAGCTGCCGTGCGAGCACGCCTTACTAGCCCTTGCTTGACTTTCAGGATGTCGCTGGAAAGCATCCTCTCCCACTGGTCCGCACTCGGGTTTTCTATTATGGTTATTTCTTTTGCTTTTTGGCAGGCCCACGTGATATGATATAGCGTGGGCTTGTCCCCGCACCAGGGGCATGTGTTCTCATATTGGGTAGGGTAAATTTTGTTTAGAATGTATAAGTTCGGGTATGTGCCCGTTTGTAGTTGCCGCCAGATTACGGCTTCTTCTCTGTTGAGTTGTTTGTCTGGTGCCGGGTATCTCATTCTGGCGCACTGCCTCTTGAGTTGTAAAACGCTTCCTTCCTGATCTGCTGTTTCCAGTATCGATATAGTTCGGCACTATGCTTCTTTTCCATTGAATTTATCCACTTTTTACCTTTCGCGTTTTTAACCTGTCGTTGAATGGTCTGTGTTTCTCCGTCCTCGTGTCTGGCATACTTATCGGTTAGCTTCCTAGTTCTTTTCCGCCATTGTAAGTCAATGCTCTTTCTGTATAGATACTTAAATGCCTTAGCTGCCCACCTGTTAACGTCCAATTTCCTCATGCATTTTTCGTATAAGATTTTACTTTGAGCTTCCCGTGCTTCGAACGATGTCCAGCCCATATCCCCCTGTACTGCCTCGTTTGTCGTTTTCCCGTAGTCGCCTAGTGCTAATCACCTAACAGCTCTCTGATTTACTTCCAGTCTCGAATGAACTTCTGCCCTTAAGCACAGGACCGCTTTCCGGAAAGTAAGCCCCGGCACCATTATTCCTTTCCATATACCTCTCAGTACTTCATACCTGCAAGAACAGGAGGCGAGTGCCATCTGGTGATGTTGCAGGAATGCCAATGGCATGCGCGGCAAGATCATCACTCAGCAGCAGCGCCCGGAAAGTTGAGAGAAGAGGCGAAGGAAGCTTCGCTTGAAGACAACTGGCCCGAGGTGGGGCTCGAGCCCACGTCTTTGCATTATGCGTGCGATGCTCGTACCAAATGAGCTACCGCGGCGCCGTTCTCCCATCCCCTTTCTGGGGGTACTTATGTTTATCTACTAGAACTAAAACTGGGAGTGTTAGCCATCACCACCGCTCACGGCCTCAACGGCGGATGTGGAACGTCCTTTTTGCCGCAGGCATCACATGTAAGTGATCCTCTTGGGTGAATGCAACTGGTTAATAAACCCACACATTCTACCTGAAGGCAACAACGCTGCCAGATTCGAGACCCTCGTTATGTAATGAACGACAAGAAAGGGAACCAAGGGGCCCGGTTTTTATTAGCAATATCATAAGAAGCCAACAATGACACCACGGACAGCTCAGGGGAAATTACTTACGCTTATTAAATGAAATAAAACAAATGTTAAATGAAAGTGGATGAAAAGGCCACGTATGGCACGAACCCACGCATTCGCATTACGCATGCAATGCTCTTACTAAATGAGCTATATTGAGCTATAATTGAGGCAGAAAACACGTTCCACATCCGCCGTTAAGATCGTGAGTGGTGGCGCTGGCTAACACTTGCAGGTTTAGTTCTAGAATATAAACATATATTATAATGAACATAAAGACCGCCGTCAGTTGCACTTCGCTCCTTTTTGAAGACACAGGGCATTTGTTGAATGAGCTCCTCAAAAAACACGTTGGAATGTGAAGAACGCGGTTTAAATTATAGAACCACGATGTCAAAGAGGCGCGACGTAGTACTAACGCATTTAGCTCGCATTTACGACTAACTCACCAGTGAATATTTTTTTTATTGTTCAGCTTTTATATATTAAAGAGTAAAATTTGCCTCTCACACCAACCGCTTTAACTTACAAATATATTAGTACATCCTGCAATGCTTTGGCGTATAAGTATGTGGACCACTGGCGTCAAGTGACCGAATTTGCTCGAACAAGCAAAGAGCAGGGCTGAAGCCAACCCTTTGGTAAGCAGACTACCTAATGCAAACAGGCAACACCCCGACTGCTACAAACTAAAAGAAATGGCACTGGAAACGCTTTCAGGATGTCTGAAATTAGGCTGATGCTAAAATCAGCAACACAATTATTTTCTTTCCTATTCGAATTGGACCGAAACTTCACGTATTTTGCAGAATCTTTCGGTATGCAAGACTAGACAGCTTATCCAGTACTAGTGGAATACAAATGTTTGATGATGAAACTATTATAATTAAGAGTATCTTTCCTTCATCGATACGTGCTTCAGCACTTTTCTAGGGCGCACTGTTTGGCCCGTAAGCCAATCGGAGCTACGGAGAAAATGGCTTAAACATTTTGATGGAAACCTGAGCGGGCGCTTCCATCAGGAGAGACCGCATAAAGCTTGCTGGACTCAAGGTTATCGCGCTCTGAGGTATGACTATATATATTTGAAAAGCTAATGGTAAAGGCAAAGAAAGCGTGAGGTGGCAAGGTTATGGTGATGGCCAACTGGCTCATGTTGCCTAGATGCTTCCTTGCCTTATTTCAATGGCGCATGAATGGAACTGCGGTGCTACTTGCGTGTGAGGACAAATGAGATGTAGACCTTCTTAGCGTATGCGGTAGTTGTGCGGTATAAGCGCGGGCTTAAAGTGTTATGAAAGATGTTGCCTTCTCCATTTCTTTGGTGCATATTTATAAAATGGTAGAAAGCCGAGAAACAGCCTACTCTTCTATGTCGCATAGCGGCTCAAATGCGACACTCGCGTTCTTTTGCAAGGTACATTAGTTACGTTATTACGCTAAAATAAAGCTTCGTCCGTGCATAGTGGTCTGCAGGCGTTTCGTATGTTGCGACACCACGTACGAAAGCGCATGGGCGTTGGACCCTCCCTCAGGTATGGCCACGCGTGGCATAGCCGTGTCATGAGGAAAGCTGATCCTGATGGTTGAGCAGACACAGAGTGCTAGGACCTTTAGGGCCAGTCGGTGGAGGCAACACGCAGATTCGGCCCTAGATTTCCGTAAACGGCACTTCCGGACGGCCCCCACCGGGAGAAAATCGGCAGTCGCCTTTTCCTGCATTACATTTCAACCTTTTCGCTTCGCTTTCTCCTTTCATATCTGTCCGGTGACCCACTCTGTTTTTTTTTTCACTTTCTAATTTCCATGCGACCAGGTTAACATTTCCTGGGTAGCGTGTGTTGGTCAACCAAATTTGGTTATAAGGGCAGTATACAACAGACGCTAGGCTCGTCTAGTTTTCGTTGCGCGAGACTTGTTTTGTCCCTATGTTTGGCTCGGCCGTTCGCGCTTGGCCTTGCTGTCAAGTAAAAATGTCGCACTTCCCGATTTTATTGCGATAGCAATTATACGCAAAACCGTAAGCAAAGGTATACGGAGCAGAAATTGCGCGATAAAACTCATTTTCTCCCCTCTCTGTGAATACAACTTGGAATTAAAGATTGCAGTCCAAACTTGGCATTACGGATTTTCTAGTGCACTGGCCAGTTTTCGTTTATACGCATTAATTACAAAGAAATTCTGTTTTAGCGGAGACCCTGTGGCCAATGTACTTTTGCTCACAGGTGTACACTCGAGACAGGTTCGCGCCGACGGCACAGGCGCCGCTGCCATCGCAGTGTCCTAGTGTCAACGGCGCATGCGTGGCCAGTGCGTGCAGTGACAGACCGTCCCGAGCACGGTGGAAGAATAAACTAGGTGTCTCAACGGCGCCGCCTCTCCAGCGGGCGATGTTGACGACCGCCGGTTCGTGTTTTCAAGGAATGCCGTGAGATGGCGCTAGCGGTTTAGAGGGTCAGTTTCAGGGGCTATAAGAGGGTCACCAGGCAGCGCGTAGGAGTGCGGGTGGCGCGGGCGACCGCAGTTGGCCATTGCTCTTGTTGAACGCCACGTGTCTTTTCTTTTGCCGATTCGACGAGTTTCCCTGATTGTCCTGCTTATTTGTCTAAAACGTTGAAAACTAGGAAGCGGCCAGCCGAGAGACAGCTTCTCGCTCCATTGAAAAAGAACAGCTCATCGTGTGTCAGCTCCAGTTGCGGCACTTTCGATGAGATCGAGGACTCTTGCATGCCGTCAGCACCAGTGCGTGGGGAGGAATGCACGGACGAAAGTGAAATGCAAGAGGAAGCCGGGCCTTTAACTTTTGATATGCTGTTCCACGACCCGTCGCTCGTATGCCTGCCCTCCAAATCGTGGGGATATCATCGCATTGAAATGGGTGACACAAAGAGCATCGTTTTCATGGCAACTTCCATGGCAACTTTCATGGTGGTCGTGTCCAGTGGGCACACTATGATAAGCTGTTTGTTGAGGACAAGAAGCAGCCTGGACACTTGCGTGTTTGCCACAAGCTCACGTATGCTCATCTGAATCCTGCGAATACTGAGAAAATGCGAGTAAAGCTCGCTACCCAGCTCTTCAGTGGAAGTGTTCCCAATGGGTTGGAGTTTTACTCACAGAGAAAAGCAACTGGACTGGAGAATGTTAAAGGGACAGTGGAACTTATATTGAAATTGAAGGATTTGTTCAATGCACTGAATCGCAGCCATCCTAAAGAAGGCATCACAGCGGGAAGCAAGGACTTGAGCGTTCTTGTCTCTTTCTTGCACTGGTTAAACAAGTGGGAGGGAGAAGTGGTGGCCGGAAGGATATCCCGCGCACATTTTCTCACAGAGCAGACCGCAGCAGGTCTGCGAGTCAGTTTTGTCGGATTTGGAGCTGACAAGATATTTGGTCAAAGACTGTGGCTTTAAGTATGTCTTGAGTGGAAAATTTAACCACGATGTACTGGAGCATCTTTTTGGGACAATCCGCCAAGCAGGAGGTCGGAATGACCATCCCTCCTTGCCTACTTTTCTTCAGCTGTACAATGTGCTGTCAGTGTACGGCTCAATTAAGCCACCAAAGTTTGGAAATTGCGAGGTAGAGCGAGCTCGAGAAGCACATGTGCTCACTTTGGCCAATTTGAAGCTTGCCTTTCAGGAAGCTAGGTGAAAAACAAGAGACTTGTCTTCAGGAGTTGAAAGGCAAATTGGATGGTCTGGTTGCCGCTGAGATTGAGTGTGATGAGGCGTTTGTTGAGATCTGCACAGAGCCAGAAGCAGTTGATTGCATTGTGTAATATCTTGCTGGGTTTATGTGCAGGAAATTGCTCAAGTACTCAACATGCTCAGTGTGCCGGCAGAGCCTCGTAGAAGAGACTGAGGTTCACACTCAGCCTGTGAGCACACTTGTGGATTGTAAAACGAGAGGTGGGCTCCTGCACCCAAGGATAAGCATTTTTTCTTTGCTGCAGGTGGCTGAAAAAGAGTTTCAGCAATATGCCACGCGCAGGAATGCATATAAGCTGACGGTAGAGGCTATGCTAGAAAAGCATACCTTCTCCTTCCCATGCAAGGACCACAAAGATGACATCATGGCGAATCTGCTGCACTACTATATAGCCATGAGGATGACGCAGGTTTGTAAACAAACAACGATAGACGACAAAACAAACATGCAACATCTTAGGAAGCTTTCAAAGCTTGTCTAAGGTGGGAAACAACCTTCAGGGTTTGTAGAGCTACTTCCACGTTTGTTGCTGTGTCCATTTTGTGTGTCCCAGGCTGTCTTGAGTGAAAATTCAAAAGCACTGCCCACAGAGTTTACCTGGCGTGCGTGTGCGCTTGCAGTAAACACGCAGAATCTGCAACGCAGAGCATTTTGGAAAGATGCGGCTACCCGGATTTCGTCAGGAGCCATCATTTTCGCTTATATATGAAGTTGCAAAGCAAGATATCTACTTCTGACGAATAATGCAGAAGAAAAAACTTGTACCAAGAAAAATCACCTTCAGTCAGCGGGATCTCGTTTATATGACATGCGTGGCCAGAGACAGTCTAGACATCCAAATCTCTCAGTTAGGCACGGATTTGTAAGGGTTTTGCATCCGACAATAGCCATAATGTTTACATTGGCTTTACATTTGCACCGAAGTTGAGCACTAGTAAGCGCGCTGTCTCTGTACTTGACTCTTATGAGCTCGAATCAAATTTAGGTCTGGATAGCGCTACTAAGCTCAGATATTTAAGAGGATATACCAATGCTTGCTTCCCAAAGGCTCGACAGACGCTTAAATTGGTACACAGGCATTTACGGGGTCAATTTACTAGCGATTCTTCTACGCGCGCGCACGTTTGAGGAGCGCCGCCCGCCTCACCAGCTCTTGCGGTTGACCCCCCAATGATCCGCGCCATCTGCCGAGAGATGCGTAAACCACGAGCGAAAAAGTCGGCGCGGCAACCTCGTTCAGACACCTAGTTTATTCTTCCACCGTGGTCCCGAGGGAGGCGCAGTGCATGCACATGTGGCTGCAAAAACGACGAAGCCAAAGGGACGCATTGCAAGGTTCTGCTGAATCGGCATCGCCAGTGCCAGGGCAGCATTCAGGCTCCCGGTCCTAGCAGAAGCGTTGGATACAGATATATTACCCTTCCTCCTGAGGAGTTGTATACGAACCAATGCACCGCGCATAGACTGGTGCGAGCTTGACGGATAGTAAGCGTCAAGCGAAATCTACTTAACCCTTTCTTTTTGGACGCTGACCAACGAGCCGGTTTTCCGGCGGTCTCATTTCGTACACCACCGAAATGCGACGCCCGTAACGTCTTTGCCGGCGTTCCTCATCGCGCCAGCGTTGTGACACGCCTGTTGTTGCCTGCCAAGGCACTTTTCCTGCGAGCTGTGCAGCAGCGGTTGCCTATAGCGTATAGTTACTGTATTTGGCTCCCGCAGCCATATGCATTAACTTGTCTAGCGCCTCCCATCTCATCAGTGTATCGTCAACTGCGAGGAGCTTTGCTACCACTTTCAATGCTTCTCCGTCATGCGAAACCCCAAATGTTCATTTTTGCCCACTCATACAGGAGCTAGAAGAACACAGGTGCCGTCGCCTTTGGCGTCGTCATCGTGTCGTCCAGCTAGAGACGACGCATGCATCTGTCGCGCGCGGAGGGTGAGGAGGGAGGTCTCCAGAGACGCAGAAAAATAACTAGACCAGCAGGTGAAGAGGACGCACCGTGAACACTCCACTCAATCGACTAGGTGCGTGGAGCACCCAAGCCAGCGTTCTTCCTTCCGCTGCTGGCATGACCGTTGTGCGCAGGCATATACTGCAAGCCCACTATAGCGTACGTTCCCGCCGAGCTGGGGCGTGTGCGCTGCTCTGAGCACAGCGGAGAGTAAACGTCGAGCAAACGTTGTGCGAAAAATTTCACCGGTACTACGGCTGACGGTTTCCCGTATCTCGTGCACCGTCGAGTCGCGACACTCACTGCGCTCCAAATCACCTCAGCATTGTGGGATGCCTGATAGTTTACCAGGGGGCGCTGTTCCTTCTCACAGACGTGTAGCTCGCGTGCTGCCTTGCAGACATCAAGTTCAACGCTGTGAACGCTAGACAGCGTTATTGCACTGACTGCATTCGCACTGAGAAATAGTTCCATGTTGTTTGACCGCAGTCGTGGGAAACTGTTCTTCATATATTAGCTGAGTACCGAATGAAAAAGGCTGTAAGTCTTACAAAGAAACAAACTATGGCATACGGCTGCTAGTCTGTTGCTCTTAGACCATATTGCTTCTCGCCGTTCTCTTTTTCAGAGTTTTTTTACATGCAGCCTCTTGCGACCGCCTCACGTGCGTGCTCACACGAGGAAACGCCGTTGGCACGTAGCGAAGCAATCACGGAACGCGCGGAGCGATACATTTTCATGGCCCGAACTTCTTGTGTAGCTTCCATAACGTTGCACCAGATCTCTGCAGTGGAGTATAGATGCTATAACCAAATATAGTTAGAACACTGTCTGAGGAGTTCAAGCGCAGAGATCCTTGCTATGACTGACAAGGCTTCGGGTGAAACTGCGGAGATTGTTCATCTTCACCCGAAAAATGTTTAACGGTGCTACAGGCAGCTACTATGTGCGGAATCCCCTGGTGCACCTGCTTCCTTGAGTAGCTAGCTATCACTGCACTACATTGAAAACGGTGACTTACGCTTACGTAACTATTTGTGAATACGCGCTGTGATCCCTTACAGAGATTGAATATTTGTGTCATACTTGCGTTTCTCGTGAATGTAACGATCGTGGCTGCGGTGAATCTATATGTGCACAATTCTAAGCAGCTTCGAATTGTATTTTATGTGAATTACGTCATATGACACTCACGTGAATCTTCACGTGTGCGTCAAAACTTGACGCGAGACTGGCCGCTCGAGGCACTTTGTGTTCGCAGGCCTCTCTCCTGCTTGGAAAAACACGCTTATGCAGCACGTATTAAGCAACGGAAAACTCTATGTGGAGTTTTTCATGTTGCTCTACAATTTTCTCGTTGCCACTTTCCATTCAATTTTAGTATTTGAGAATTTGATTAACTAATCAAGACTAATTGTGTAGTTAGACAGAATGCAATAAGTAAGATGAATATCTCGAAGAGACAGCAAACAACATTACCTTGATTCTGTCCAGCTACGTGGCATTTGGATATTTTTTTATGTTTGGCTCAAGTTGCGTGGGTACACCCCGTATGTTACACCCATAAAGAAACAAAGTGCCTCTCAGTTTACAAGATGTCTCTTACAGGTCATGTAACGCATGTTAGATCAATAGAGGAATATCCAGCATAAGCATAGTTAATAACGCGGCGTCTTCTTGCCTGCCTTCCCGTTATTCATGCAATTGTAACCCCTTCTACCCTCTTTAACGCTGCGGCAATACAGGGTATTCGGAGACAATGAATAAATTAATGAATTAAATGAGATTGAGTAAGCAAATAAACGAATAAATATATAAATACAGCTTTCGTCGCACGTCATCCGTATGGCCCTGCAGTTGTACTGATGTTTTTGCCCGTGTGCCTTCATTATAGAACCAGTAATCTTTGTTGTTGTTGTGTGTGTAAGATTTCGATCAGCTACTGTATACGACAATGCCGCATGTAAACGCAGTCTATTTAATCTGCGTGGATAATAACCGATAGCTTTTTTACTGCCGAAGTTTTGGCGGAAGCTAGCGGATAGATATAAAAAGCTGCCACCTGGTTTCCGCCAGGGTATCGGACTACAAGTGAACCAAAAACTGAAAACCTGGAAAAGAAAACGTTATTTTAGCATGAACGGGGACTGAAACGGGAGAGTTACGATTTCTTTCACTCCGAAGCGAAGTGGGGAAAAAAATAACGGTTTTCGGTTCTTCTTTACCACCATGCTCTGTAGCCTTACATTCGATTAAAATTAAAGTATGGGGCTTTACGTGCCAAAACCCCGATCTGATAATGAGGCACGCCGCAGTTGGGGACTCCGGAATGATTTGGACCACATGCGGTTCTTTAACGCGCCCCTAAATCTAAGTGCGCGGGTGTTTTCGCACTTCGCTACGTCTAAACGCGGCCGCCATGGCCGGAACTTGATAACGCGACTTCGTGCCTAGCAGCCCAGCATCATAACCACTGAGCAACGATGGGCCCACGAAGTAGGACCAGTGAGGGCACCTCTGTTCTGCGTAACGAAACAATAAATCAAGGCATAGTACCTGCCAACAAAATGCCCGAACGTAGGTATTTCCAAAGCGCTGAGGCCTCTTAATCATTTTAATGGCTTATTTCACTTTCTTCAATTTATTAGACTTGGCTGATGGATTCTTGACCCATGAGCATGTGCAACTGATCTGTACTCATTCTTCCCAGAATGCGTCACTGACACAAAGGGTGTAACATCTTTAGATGCATTTACATGCGTGTGTTTCGTACTTCTCCATGCAAACACAACTCATCACCACTTTTTCCTCGACAGCCATCATAGATCGCTTTATTCCTCTCTGAGTCAATGTTGAACAGAATTGTACTTGTTTCATTTAGTTGCAGAGCACATATTGAACCCCTTTACAAGAACATCGCTTCAAATCGATTCATACTACTCCACTGAAATTGCAATATCTTTTTTTTTTACACGACTGGCGTCCTAAAGAACAACACGCACAGCTTTTTTTTTAAATTGTTGTTCTTTTCGTACAGCTCTTCCGTGTAGGAAACGAGTTGATGCTGTTTCCGAGTATTCTTCGGCAATGCAAACGAACACGAACCGGTTTGACCCGTTACTCTTTCACTCCGGAGTTGAACCGGAACTGAATAGCTTTCACTGAACCGAAACGAAAACTGGAACGAAAAAAAAAAATGAAAAAGCTTCCGTTCGACATTCCGCATTTCGCTAATCCGGCAAAAATCGAAATACCACCGGCAGGAAACAAATCGCGCTTTTCCGGCTTCGATTTTGTAATCAGCGTAGACTGACTTATATTAATCATCCGAAGGCATTACAAATGAACATGTGCGTGCGCCTACATGATTGCATTCATTAAAGCCCCCGTTGCTTTCATCGTGTTGCTATCGTGCTCGAATTGCTTTTTTCTTTCTTTCTTTTTTCTGTTGCAGGGTGTTCGATGGCGATCAGCAGAAACGAGCGGCGCCACTCCTATTCTTCCAGTCCTAGTATTCACATTTTCAGTCATTTCACTCGCCAAAGGTACGTATACATCATGCAATTACCGCTTGCAATTACCACATCCAAATTAACAAATCCAATTACCAGATCAGCTACTATCCAATTCGAGTATGAGTATATTGGCTCATACTTGAAGCTTGTACGTCATTTATGCCACCATTAAAGCGTTCGCCTATGAACGGGCAGTTTACTTGTTCAATTCTGAGATTGCTCGACACTGCAGATAAAGAAAACTCTACAAAACACAAACATGCGACATTTAAATAAATTTACGTGTTCAAAACTTTCAATTTATATTCTTCGGCATTCTTGTCGCAAGGATACGCATCCAATCTTTTTGCAATATGGTTCGATGGTTCGCTCACAAGCAGCACAAACAAGCAAAAAATGCCGACTATGATAAATGGAAATTCAATCGCGGTGGTCTCGGCCACGTTCATATATGAAAGAGTCCCGAATAACCAATGTCATCCCCACCGAGTTGTGCTATCTTAATCGCTTGCTAGGCGCTTCCGCTCACTTATTGAGACAGGTGAACCGGTTCGCGACGCAAATTGCTGTCGGGGCTCACTGCCGCCTGGCTCACCGCAGCATTAATCATTAAGGTTTTGCTTTTTATGTAGTGTTTTGCTTAGTAACGAACATCAAATTGCAAATAATACGTATGATCATGACCGGCGATCCGACGAATAAAAAAAGAAAAAGCTCATTCTGCAACGGGAAGGAATTATTCGTTTGGAAAGCCGAAGTCTGGAGCAAGCGTGATAAATTATTGAATCGCCTTTTTTGAATCATGCTTATGCGTATTGAGTTTTGATATAAACGAAAAAAAAAAGAAAGCAGTGCACGAGGACCTTTTTTTTCACCAGGGGATGAATGACAGTTAAGAGCTCCATTGCCTATGCACATGCAGGGCAAGAAGATAGGCACAGAAAGAGCTAAACAGGTGACAGTGCAGATATGAGAGTCTATAGCAAAAGCCATCAATAGGATTGATTCATTCAATTTAACAATGACGGCGTATGTATGACAGGAATAACGTCACGCGACAACAGAGACCACGACGCTCATTTCACAGACAGCGAGCCCTTTATTTAGCAGCAAGTGTCATAAGCAGAACGTTAAAGGAAACAGAAGAAAGGCGTCAACCAGAAAAGTATTAAACGCAAGACCTGGAAAATGATGCCACGAAGAACGTGAGGGGCGCTGTAAATTGTGCAACCAGTTTAGCACGTAGAAAAAGAGTAGTAGAGATGGGTTATGGCTATGACCTTTCTTTGGAATTTCAAAATGAAAATGACACGTAATGGTATGCATCCGCACTTCATGGGGACGGGAGGTAGTGAGTAAAGTGTGAAACTAGACACGTGCAAAACATAAAAGCGCGAAAAGTACACATAGTGCGACCATTGGCGTCATTTGGTCATACTTCCAGTATGTGCATTATTGCATGTTATTACACTTGTGTACGCCCAGACAAGTTTTTATATTTTACCTCAATTAGCCGTGTGTTTATGCCCAGCGGCTCCCCACGGTCACGATGTTAGAAATTTTACAAAGCGAAGATAACTTCGGGCTGCCCTGTGGCGCGTGCAGGTCTGAAGATCAGCCCAAAGTCATGCGAGAACGCCATCAGCGAACGGGGCACGTGCATGTTCGTGTGGGAGTGCATCAAGCTGGACGGAAAGCACCTGGGCACGTGCACGGACGGCTTCCTGTACGGCTCCTGCTGCCAGTACGACGACAGCGAGAACAGCGTCGCGGGGGGCCTGGCGCCCGAGCCGCCTTCTTCGTCCACGACGACGACAACAAAACCACCGCCTTCGTCGTCGTCGCCGCCGCCGCCGCCGCCGCAGAAGCAGCGCCCCAAGCCGCCTCAGCACGCCAAGCCGCCACCGGGCAAGCCCGGCGCGACCACGAGCTTCAACAGCATATCGGTTCCCGGCTATCCGCAGAGAAATTTTACGCTCATCTACTTGACGCCCACTTCGCCCACGCCGACCACGACCAAGAGGCCCTCGACGACCAGGAGAACGTACAGGCCTTCGGCTAGGCCGAGCACGACGTCCTCGTCGTCGTCTACGAGGAGACCGGCGGTGACGAGCACGACGACACCCGCGACCAACAGCACTCCGACGGTGGCCAGCGTGGTGGTGACGGCGACCAGGTGGCCGCCGACGTTCCGGCCTCCCGGCATCACCACCTTCTGGTCGCTGTTCAGGCCGCGGCCGACCCTGGTGCCCATCATCACGTTTCGGCCCACCCGCCGTCCTCCGACGAGGCCTCCGACGACCACACGGAGGACTACGACGAAAACGACCACGACGACTAGGACGACGACCAAGAGACCAGGCCGGCCTCCGGGTCCGCAGCGGCCGCAGCACGGCACGCATGGCCGGCCGACGACGACGCGGAGGCCACCGGCGACGCCGGCGGCGCACACTGGCAGCGCGTCGACGCCCGTGGGTTCCAAGACACCGGTGCCACCGAGCCAGCTGCTGAACAAGAGGCCTAAAGGTTAGTAGGCGCCTGGCTCGCGCTACTCATTGCGCTATCATACTGCGTTTTTGATTACTGCACTAATTGTGATACCGACGACGTCATCATCATCATCATCATCATGTCCACAGCAGAATGAAGACCTCTCCCGGCGATCTCCGATTACCCTGTCCTGCGATTCCAACAGTGGTACGCTAAATAATTGATAGTAGTAGATCTTTGAAGAGACCGAGAGAGAAAGCTCTTTATAGAAATATAGAGAATTCTGCCGGCGTATAAGTAGGCGCCTACATGCTACTGTGCATAGGGAAAGGATTCGGGGACAGGAAGGCCCTAAGAGGAGGAGGCCGGGAAAGAATAAAACGAACAAGAGAAGATATAATCATGGTATGTACAGGTTAGACCAAATTGATGGTGTTCGTGTAAAAAGGATAGAGCTATGAAAAGAAAATTTAAAGCTTGCAAGCCAGACACCTAAATATAGCAACCCACACCATGGTCGGTGTGACATCACCTGAAACTGTTCCCATAGAGCATTGTTGGCAGAAATTGACGGTACGTGGAAACAAACGTACCAAGAAAGAGCAGTATTGGGGACGGTTCGTGCAAGATCCATGCCCTGAGGATGTCTTTATTTCGGCAATGAAAGAGGGAGCCCCATTCCACGTAATAAGAAGCTGGTTTCGAAGTTTTTTTTTTTTTCATCGACGATCTCGCTTGAAGCAGAATTCATGGATAATTAGTCATCATTTATTTCGCTGACTGATCTTCTGACACCACGAAAAAAACTCGCAATTTCGTCCAAAAGGCGAGTATCGATTGCGATAGTAAATTGGCAGACAGCTATACAAAATAAGGATAGTAACTTTATCGCCCGTACGAAGTCGTAAGCATTAATTCGCTTGCTAACTAAATTAACAAGCATAGTGTCACATGCCCACAGGCAAACATAAACTCCTCTAACCGGATGAGCGGGGACAGTCGCTGTCAAAACGCTGGGACGAGGAAAAGCGGCAGCAGCAGCGAGTCAGTTGGCCTTGGTGCTGCCTCTCGCTCCAACGCGAAGCAAGTGGCTAGAGCACAGCGCAAATGAAGCTGTAAGCCCCCGGCGTACCTGGGCTCTCTATCATCCCAGATCGCTTTCAAAATAGAGCCCGCGCGGCCGCACCATACGCAGCAGCCGCCGGAGTTCAACGCCCCCCCCCCTTCTTCCTCTCCACCCAGTGGCTTGAGCGCGACAGAAGACAGCGCGCTTCCTCCTTGCTTTCCTCCTTAGCGCCCGATTTTGAGCGGCCGTCGTCGGCTCACCCTCACGCAGTTTCACTCGCACATACAGCCCACGGTGCGTGGCGACCACATTATCGCCCCTGGACTTCATATAAAACAACACGTACGGCGATGTCGACGCCGACGGCAGAAATGCGCCTGTACTGTCCATGTAATTGTTGTCGCAATGAAATTCGCAGTACAGGCGGCAGGCAAAACATAAAGGCGGACTTCATAATCAAGGTCTTAAAAAAAGTTTTTCCTCTCTTTCTGCTATTTCACTCCTTCGCAGAACGTTCGGGCGGGCTAGCTGGTTGATAGCTTCAGTCGTTTCTCATAACTGCGCCAAAAAACGAGGACACAAGAAAGAAGCACACACCACGAGTGCAGACAGCCAACTGTTAATTTTTGAAAAGCAAGCAACATACAGTTGCTAGCTTTCAGTTGGGAGTCTCGTGGTGTGGTGTGTTTTTTTCTTGTGTCCTTGTTTTTTCGCGCACTCATAAGAAACACTCCTTCGCAACCGTTTGCAGCTTCTATTAGGCTAGGAAACTTCTGCATAAGTATTCCTTAATGCATATACAGAAGTTTCCTTGCCTTCACCAACGATGCCCATCCAGATGACAACAGTGATACATAAAATGTTGCGCTCGCAAGCACCACCAACTCCCGCAAGGTACGGATACGCTAGTATGTATGTTCGCATGATCGAGAAACGCTGCCGTATCAAGCGGGGAACAGGGCCGGCATACCTGCCCACAGAAAGCTTGCAACGGCTAAAGACTCGCAGTTGCCGCTGAGATAGTAAGGCAAACGCACACATATGCAAAAGTGAGTTCCGGGACGCCTTAGATTAACACAGCAGGTAAATTTGCCAGAGATTCGCCTCACAGGTAAATTCGCCAGGTAAATTCACCTCTCAACCTAATTTTAAGCTCTCTGTACATATTTATTGAAGAAGCATTAGCAAAATAAATCCCTCTGGTCAGGCCGGTAAAATGCGTTTGGTATTGCATTTATTAGTCGTATATTTCGTATATTGACTTGAAAAAGACAACTGTAAACCAAGTTTTACACAAGTGCCTCTCGAATTGGCACAGCGAGATTCCAGCTGCAGCTATTTAACGCAGTGTGCAGTGCCCAAGCTTGCATTTCCCGGCAAGATCTTATGAGCGGAGGACGAAATGTGAACCAAAATGTCGCAATGGTAGAGCCCAATTTCAATTATTTTCTTGGTAAAACAAAGATTATATTTATTAATGTTTCTCTTCTGAGGAATGTGGTCCTTCTCCGCTGCCAGTTTGACGGTGCATTTTTCATGGGACACCCCAGTTTGTTATTTACGTCTGATTGCAGATGGCAATAGCATTCTTTCTTTAAAAATTTAAGCGGGTGAATCAGAGCCGGTATGCATATATGCAGGTGCAAATAAAGCTTATCTAAACGTACCCTTTGGGGACAGTTTTATGGAGTAATAACACATTTTCTTGAGCCAGCACATTTTGTGAATTTTGAGAGATTGCTGTTATCGGGCTATTTTATTTCGAAGTTAAGAGGGGAAGAAGTATTAATTGTCTGAAATCGTTCCAAGCAGAAAGTGCAATGCCGAGTTATTCCAATAAGGCAAGTCTCGTAGCACTGCAAGAAGTACCCGATTTCTAGAAGAAATGTTTCTGACACTTACTTACCTGCCATATGGTGTAACTCAAGTGCTCTGCCCCCCCGCGTTTACAAAAGTAGTGTATTGCCGAGTATATTTTGGGAGTGCATTTCTTCTGACGCGTTGTGCACACATTTTATAATAAGAAGACGGACAGAGTCGAGTTCGCGGCTGTTTTTCGTGGCGCATAACAATACGTTGCTCAATAGTGGCGATAACAACTTTACTTCAGCCCGAATTAAAAAAAAATTGTGTTAGTACATTAGTTATAAACAAAAAAGCAACATTTGCGATTGAATGAGCAAGTTGATGATAATTTCTGATGAGTCACTTGTCAGTTTATCTTTATGCAGGGGAGTACCAGTAGTTCTGTAGCTTGCGTAGGTTCTTTTAAGGATACAACGCCAGTATTTTCTTTGTATCGGCAGTAACAATTTCTTCACAACACTTTCATCTTCAACATAGCGCTCTTGCAATGCATGCATCCTCAAAAAACGTCCAATGTGCTGACATTGACAGCACACTGTTGTAGTTTTCACAGCTGCGTCTTCAGTGCAGTTTAGGAAATAGGGCGCTATCGTAGTGGAAGATACTTGGCAAATAAACTTATTTACACGGATTAACTTTATGAGAAGGTTTATTTCTTTCGCGCTGCATTCGAGGTTTAATGTTTTGTGTGTGTGTGTGTGTGTGTGTGTGTGTGTGTGTGTGTGTGTGTGTGTGTGTGTGTGTGTGTGCGTGTGCGTGCGTGTGCGTGTGCGTGTGCGTGCGTGTGTGTGTGCGTGTGTGTGTGTGTGTGTTCGTGTGTGCGTGCGTGTGTGCATGCGTGTGGTTTCAGCTTAGGCTTATATTACGCGATTAAGCGACGCACATGAGGCTTGCCTTAAACCAAACCAGGCTTCTGCTAGGTTGTTCTCAGAGTATGTGCATGATCATTGATGTAAACATGCACAGTTTCAAGGCTTTGTGTTGCTGAAAAGCACTAGGGAGCAGCAGTCGCTCTCTACTGCTCTCAGTGGTCAGTGAGGTTTTCTGGCAAACGTGCACTTTGTTAATTTCAAATTTCTAATCACCTACACATCCTGAATGACAAAGCTGTAAGCTTCCACTACAATAAAAATTACACGATATAATATCCTGCCATAGCGTGAAAGCTTTATTGCGGGCTCAAAAAAAGAAATCACTTTTCTAATCAGCCATGGAAGCGAGCACTTGTTGGCCGACTCTGCAGTGGATGAAACGTCGCCTGTGATAAAAGTACCTGATTGACAAACGTTATACTATCTACACTTCCGGAAGACATTGCTATTTTCCGAATAGGAGAAGTATATGAGAATAGAAAGAATACCAGCATGCCAGCATTGCAGAACCTAATAAACCAACGGAGAACAAAGCCACAAGAATTTCTTCGTTGGTATGTACCACTATCATATCTGCTCACCTATTCCTTGCCTAGTTGAACTACTATGCGAACCATCACTGTAGACCTAGAATACGGCAGGAGCTCAGTGGCTTCTCGTATATCTCAAGAAATTCTGGTGAAACTGGCAGACGGCGTTATTCGATAGTTTATTTAGCATAATTAATAAAACCTACAAGCGTACAACAGTCACATTTACACGGTAATGAAGTGAACTAGCGAACTGACTTTTAGTACTTTAGACTATCGTGCGGTGCTTCTGTGCGGCCTGCAAGCCCAGAAATGTGTAGTCTTACACCAGCAATATTTTTTTCGGGCTTCTTGAAGAAATTTCACATATCGTACCGTCATCAATGTCCCTCAATGCCGTGGTACTTGTCAAGTGAAAAATTTAGGTCACTTATTTAACATATTTCATTAAAGGGGAAATAAAATGAATGTTTTTAATGTCATACAGATGATCATCAACACTCATTATGCGCACTTCTGAACATATTCCTCTTGCAGTAATTTACAATTATCCCGGTCTTGCTGTGGTAACTACATCCATTGCCCGCGAATTTCCAAATGTCACCACACCTTTAAAACCCTGCAGTCCTCAACTGCACTTATCTTCGCTTGGCACCCATTTCATTGCTTAGATAACCAGATGGTTATTTCGTCTATGCATAGCATGACAGTCTCCATGCCCCTTACTTAACTAGCTGTTATCAGCTACGTGCTGTAGCTCTTCCATCCATACTGTCGTCTTCCTGCATCTTTAACGTCAGCCTATCATTTTCCGTTCCGCCCTTCGTTGCGTTATCCGTAGTTTTCTTCATATATATATATATATATATATATATATATATATATATATATATATATATATATATATATATACTTTGTTGCCCTATATATACGTGAGTAAATTCTGACCTAAAAGTTGGCAAAAAAGTGTGTGCACTGAAATGTATCTGTAGTCATGACTGGCTGCCTTTCATGATAGGAAAATTTAATGGGATCTGCTGGGATTATAGAAGCAGGGCCTATCTATCAAACTCGCCTCGCAGGCAACGACCATTGCGTGCTCGTAATAGAAAAAAAGAAGAGAGAGAAATGAGCTAAGAAAATAACCCCGTAAACGAACTGTAAAGAAACCATAGGCTATAAAACAATCAGCGACGCTCTATTTCAGTGGAAAACGCATTATGGCAGTGGTTTCGTCTGAAGAAGCAACCATCTCGTTCTCGCCCTTCCGAGCGTAGCGGGAAGCACTTAGATACGGCATAAACGGTAAGTGTATGAGAGCTAGTCTTGAGATAGCAGCTGCATGTACGGAGGGTTCCGAAAGCGGGCTATGAGGAAAAAGAGGAAAAGACAATGGCCGAGGGCTGGCACGAGCAGATTTATGGGAACGAGGCGTAATACAGCGCAGATAATGGGCTCAACCTGGGTGTCCCACATGTGAATCCCACGCGACCAC